>NW_027076276.1:0-30000 GCF_963932015.1 Anas acuta | reverse complement strand
TAGGATTAGGATTAGGATTAGGATGAGGATTTGCCTGTTCGGAAAGAGCGAACACGACGGGCCCAGTTTCATGTGGGGCTGCGTAAAGGCTCCCCTGGGGAGTTCTCTTGTACTCAAAGCCTTCCTTTGGGGCACTTTTGGATGGGCGAAAAGGGCTCGCAACGCATTTCCTGGGGCCTGATTTTTCAGTCGTCTTCGATGCCGACAAGGGCTATGTTTAGGGATGCTAGGAAACAGCGAACCCGGAGGGTCCAGTTGCATGTGGGGCTGCGTAAAGGCTCCCCTGGGGAGTTCACTTGTACCCAAAGCCTTCCTTTGGGGGCACTTTTGGATGGTCCAAAGGGGCTTGCAACGCTTTTTCTGGGGCCCGGTTTTTCAGTCTTCTCCCATGCCGGCTATGGCTATTTTTAGGGTTGCTCGGAAAAATCGAACCTGGAGGGTCCAGTTGCATGTGGGGCTGCGTAAAGGCTCCCCTGGGGAGTTCTCTTGTACCCAAAGCCTTCCTTTGGGGGCACTTTTGGATGGGCGAAAAGGGCTCGCAACGCATTTCCTGGGGCCTGATTTTTCAGTCTTCTCCCATGCCGGCTAGGGCTATGTTTAGGGATGCTCGGAAACAGCGAACCCGGAGGGTCCAGTTGCATGTGGGGCTGCGTAAAGGCTCCCCTCGGGAGTTCTCTTGTACCCAAAGCCTTCCTTTGGGGGCACTTTTGGATGGTCCAAAGGGGCTCGCAACGCATTTCCTGGGGCCTGATTTTTCAGTCGTCTCCGATGCCGGCTAGGGCTACGTTTAGGGATGCTCGGAAACAGCGAACCTGGAGGGTCCAGTTGCATGTGGGGCTGCGTAAAGGCTCCCCTGGGGAGTTCACATGTACCCAAAGCCTTCCTTTGGGGGCACTTTTGGATGGTCCAAAGGGGTTCGCAACGCATTTCCTGGGGCCTGATTTTTTAGTCGTCTCCGATGACGGCTAGGGCTACGTTTAGGTTTGCTCAGGAACAGCGAACCCGGAGGGTCCAGTTGCATGTGGGGCTGCGTAAAGGCTCCCCTGGGGAGTTCTCTTGTACCCAAAGCCTTCCTTTGGGGGCACTTTTGGATGGGCGAAAAGGGCTCGCAACGCATTTCCTGGGGCCTGATTTTTCAGTCGTGTTCGATGCCGACTAGGGTTATGTTTAGGGATGCTCGGAAACAGCGAACCCGGAGGGTCCAGTTGCATGTGGGGCTGCGTAAAGGCTCCCCTGGGGAGTTCACTTGTACCCAAAGCCTTCCTTTGGGGGCACTTTTGGATGGTCCAAAGGGGCTCGCAACGCATTTCCGGGGGCCTGATTTTTCACTCATCTCCGATGACGGGTAGGGCTACGTTTAGGTTTGCTCAGGAACAGCGAACCCGGAGGGTCCAGTTGCATGTGGGGCTGCGTAAAGGCTCCCCTGGGGAGTTCTCTTGTACCCAAAGCCTTCCTTTGGGGGCACTTTTGGATGGGCGAAAAGGGCTCGCAACGCATTTCCTGGGGCCTGATTTTTCAGTCGTCTTCGATGCCGGCTAGGGCTATGTTTAGGGATGCTCAGAAACAGCAAACACGGAGGGTCCAGTTGCATGTGGGGCTGCGTAAAGGCTCCCCTGGGGAGTTCTCTTGTACCCAAAGCCTTCCTTTGGGGGCACTTTTGGATGGTCCAAAGGGGCTCGCAACGCATTTCCTGGGGCCTGATTTTTCAGTCGTCTCCGATGACGGCTAGGGCTACGTTTAGGTTTGCTCAGGAACAGCGAACCCGGAGGGTCCAGTTGCATGTGGGGCTGCGTAAAGGCTCCCCTGGGGAGTTCTCTTGTACCCAAAGCCTTCCTTTGGGGGCACTTTTGGATGGTCCAAAGGGGCTCGCAACACATTTCCTGGGGCCTGATTTTTCACTCGTCTCCGATGACGGCTAGGGTTACGTTTAGGTTTGCTCAGGAACAGCGAACCCGGAGGGTCCAGTTGCATGTGGGGCTGCGTAAAGGCTCCCCTGGGGAGTTCTCTTGTACTCAAAGCCTTCCTTTGGGGGCACTTTTGGATGGTCCAAAGGAGCTCGCAACGCATTTCCTGGGGCCTGATTTTTCAGTCGTCTTCGATGCCGGCTAGGGCTACGTTTAGGGATGCTCGGAAACAGCGAACCCGGAGGGTCCAGTTGCATGTGGGGCTGCGTAAAGGCTCCACTGGGGAGTTCTCTTGTACTCAAAGCCTTCCTTTGGGGGCACTTTTGGATGGGCGAAAAGGGCTCGCAACGCATTTCCTGGGGCCTGATTTTTCAGTCTTCTCCGTTGACGGCTAGGGCTACGTTTAGGGATGCTCGGAAACAGCGAACCCGGAGGGTCCAGTTGCATGTGGGGCTGCGTAAAGGCTCCCCTGGAGAGTTCTCTTGTACCCAAAGCCTTCCTTTGGGGGCACTTTTGGATGGTCCAAAGGGGCTCGCAACGCATTTCCTGGGGCCTGATTTTTCAGTCGTCTCCGATGACGGCTAGGGCTACGTTTAGGGATGCTCGGAAACAGCGAACCAGGAGGGTCCAGTTGCATGTGGGGCTGCGTAAAGGCTCCCCTGGGGAGTTCACTTGTACCCAAAGCCTTCCTTTGGGGGCACTTTTGGATGGTCCAAAGGGGCTCGCAACGCATTTCCTGGGGCCTGATTTTTCAGTCGTCTCCGATGACGGCTAGGGCTACGTTTAGGTTTGCTCAGGAACAGCGAACCCGGAGGGTCCAGTTGCATGTGGGGCTGCGTAAAGGCTCCCCTGGGGAGTTCACTTGTACCCAAAGCCTTCCTTTGGGGACACTTTTGGATGGGCGAAAAGGGCTCGCAACGCATTTCCTGGGGCCTGATTTTTCAGTCTTCTCCCATGCCAACTAGGGCTATGTTTAGGGATGCTCGGAAACAGCGAACCCGGAGGGTCCAGTTGCATGTGGGGCTGCGTAAAGGCTCCCCTGGGGAGTTCACTTGTACCCAAAGCCTTCCTTTGGGGGCACTTTTCGATGGTCCAAAGGGGCTCGCAACGCATTTCCTGGGGCCTGATTTTTCAGTCGTCTCCGTTGACGGCTAGGGCTACGTTTAGGTTTGCTCAGGAACAGCGAACCCGGAGGGTCCAGTTGCATGTGGGGCTGCGTAAAGGCTCCCCTGGGGAGTTCACTTGTACCCAAAGCCTTCCTTTGTGGGCACTTTTGGATGGGCAAAAAGGGCTCGGAACGCATTTCCTGGGGCCTGATTTTTCAGTCTTCTCCCATGCCGGCTAGGGCTATGTTTAGGGATGCTCGGAAACAGCGAACCCGGAGGGTCCAGTTGCATGTGGGGCTGCGTAAAGGCTCCCCTGGGGAGTTCTCTTGTACACAAAGCCTTCCTTTGGGGGCACTTTTGGATGGTCCAAAGGGGCTCGCAACGCATTTCCGGGGGCCTGATTTTTCACTCGTCTCCGATGACGGCTAGGGTTACGTTTAGGGATGCTCGGAAACAGCGAACCCGGAGGGTCCAGTTGCATGTGGGGCTGCGTAAAGGCTCCCCTGGGGAGTTCTCTTGTACCCAAAGCCTTCCTTTGGTGACACTTTTAGATGGTCCAAAGGGGCTTGCAACGCTTTTTCTGGGGCCCGGTTTTTCAGTCTTCTCCCATGCCGGCTATGGTTATTTTTAGGGTTGCTAGGAAAAATCGAACCCGGAGGGTCCAGTTGCATGTGGGGCTGCGTAAAGGCTCCCCTGGGGAGTTCTCTTGTACCCAAAGCCTTCCTTTGGGGGCACTTTTGGATGGTCCAAAGGGGCTCGCAACGCATTTCCTGGGGCCTGATTTTTCACTCATCTACTATGACGGCTAGGGCTACGTTTAGGTTTGCTCAGGAACAGCGAACCCGGAGGGTCCAGTTGCATGTGGGGCTGTGTAAAGGCTCCCCTGGGGAGTTCACTTGTACCCAAAGCCTTCCTTTGGGGGCACTTTTGGATGGGCAAAAAGGGCTCGCAACGCATTTCCTGGGGCCTGATTTTTCAGTCGTCTTCGATGCCGGCTAGGGCTATGTTTAGGGATGCTCGGAAACAGCGAACCCGGAGGGTCCAGTTGCATGTGGGGCTGCGTAAAGGCTCCCCTGGGGAGTTCTCTTGTACCCAAAGCCTTCCTTTGGGGGCACTTTTGGATGGTCCAAAGGGGTTCGCAACGCATTTCCGGGGGCCTGATTTTTCAGTCGTCTCCGATGACGGCTAGGGCTACGTTTAGGTTTGCTCAGGAACAGCGAACCCGGAGGGTCCAGTTGCATGTGGGGCTGCGTAAAGGCTCCCCTGGGGAGTTCACTTGTACCCAAAGCCTTCCTTTGGGGGCACTTTTGGATGGTCCAAAGGGGCTCGCAACGCATTTCCTGGGGCCTGATTTTTTAGTCGTCTCCGATGACGGCTAGGGCTACGTTTAGGTTTGCTCAGGAACAGCGAACCCGGAGGGTCCAGTTGCATGTGGGGCTGCGTAAAGGCTCCCCTGGGGAGTTCTCTTGTACCCAAAGCCTTCCTTTGGGGGCACTTTTGGATGGTCCAAAGGGGCTCGCAACGCATTTCCTGGGGCCTGATTTTTCAGTCTTCTCCCATGCCGGCTAGGGCTATGTTTAGGGATGCTCGGAAACAGCGAACCCGGAGGGTCCAGTTGCATGTGGGGCTGCGTAAAGGCTCCCCTGGGGAGTTCTCTTGTACCCAAAGCCTTCCTTTGGGGGCACTTTTGGATGGTCCAAAGGGGCTCGCAACGCATTTCCTGGGGCCTGATTTTTCACTCGTCTTCGATGCTGGCTAGGGCTACGTTTAGGGATGCTCGGAAACAGCGAACCCGGAGGGTCCAGTTGCATGTGGGGCTGCGTAAAGGCTCCCCTGGGGAGTTCTCTTGTACCCAAAGCCTTCCTTTGGGGGCACTTTTGGATGGTCCAAAGGGGCTCGCAACGCATTTCCTGGGGCCTGATTTTTCACTCGTCTCCGATGACGGCTAGGGCTACGTTTAGGGATGCTCGGAAACAGCGAACCCGGAGGGTCCAGTTGCATGTGGGGCTGCGTAAAGGCTCCCCTGGGGAGTTCTCTTGTACCCAACGCCTTCCTTTGGGGGCACTTTTGGATGGTCCAAAGGGGCTCGCAACGCATTTCCTGGGGCCTGATTTTTCACTCATCTCCGATGACGGCTAGGGCTACGTTTAGGTTTGCTCAGGAACAGCGAACCCGGAGGGTCCAGTTGCATGTGGGGCTGCGTAAAGGCTCCCCTGGGGAGTTCACTTGTACCCAAAGCCTTCCTTTGGGGGCACTTTTGGATGGTCCAAAGGGGCTCGCAACGCATTTCCTGGGGCCTGATTTTTCAGTCGTCTCCGATGACGGCTAGGGCTACGTTTAGGTTTGCTCAGGAACAGCGAACCCGGAGGGTCCAGTTGCATGTGGGGCTGCGTAAAGGCTCCCCTGGGGAGTTCTCTTGTACCCAAAGCCTTCCTTTGGGGGCACTTTTGGATGGGCGAAAAGGGCTCGCAACGCATTTCCTGGGGCCTGATTTTTCAGTCTTCTCCCATGCCGCCTAGGGCTATGTTTAGGGTTGCTCGGAAACAGCGAACCCGGAGGGTCCAGTTGCATGTGGGGCTGCGTAAAGGCTCCCGTGGGGAGTTCTCTTGTACCCAAAGCCTTCCTTTGGGGGCACTTTTGGATGGGCGAAAAGGGCTCGCAACGCATTTCCTGGGGCCTGATTTTTCAGTCTTCTCCCATGCCGCCTAGGGCTATGTTTAGGGTTGCTCGGAAACAGCGAACCCGGAGGGTCCAGTTGCATGTGGGGCTGCGTAAAGGCTCCCGTGGGGAGTTCTCTTGTACCCAAAGCCTTCCTTTGGGGGCACTTTTGGATGGTCCAAAGGGGCTCGCAACGCATTTCCTGGGGCCTGATTTTTCACTCGTCTTCGATGCTGGCTAGGGCTACGTTTAGGGATGCTCGGAAACAGCGAACCCGGAGGGTCCAGTTGCATGTGGGGCTGCGTAAAGGCTCCCCTGGGGAGTTCTCTTGTACCCAAAGCCTTCCTTTGGGGGCACTTTTGGATGGTCCAAAGGGGCTCGCAACGCATTTCCTGGGGCCTGATTTTTCACTCGTCTCCGATGACGGCTAGGGCTACGTTTAGGGATGCTCGGAAACAGCGAACCCGGAGGGTCCAGTTGCATGTGGGGCTGCGTAAAGGCTCCCCTGGGGAGTTCTCTTGTACCCAAAGCTTTCCTTTGGGGGCACTTTTGGATGGTCCAAAGGGGCTCGCAACGCATTTCCTGGGGCCTGATTTTTCACTCATCTCCGATGACGGCTAGGGCTACGTTTAGGTTTGCTCAGGAACAGCGAACCCGGAGGGTCCAGTTGCATGTGGGGCTGCGTAAAGGCTCCCCTGGGGAGTTCACTTGTACCCAAAGCCTTCCTTTGGGGGCACTTTTGGATGGTCCAAAGGGGCTCGCAACGCATTTCCTGGGGCCTGATTTTTCAGTCGTCTCCGATGACGGCTAGGGCTACGTTTAGGTTTGCTCAGGAACAGCGAACCCGGAGGGTCCAGTTGCATGTGGGGCTGCGTAAAGGCTCCCCTGGGGAGTTCTCTTGTACCCAAAGCCTTCCTTTGGGGGCACTTTTGGATGGGCGAAAAGGGCTCGCAACGCATTTCCTGGGGCCTGATTTTTCAGTCTTCTCCCATGCCGCCTAGGGCTATGTTTAGGGTTGCTCGGAAACAGCGAACCCGGAGGGTCCAGTTGCATGTGGGGCTGCGTAAAGGCTCCCGTGGGGAGTTCTCTTGTACCCAAAGCCTTCCTTTGGGGGCACTTTTGAATGGGCGAAAAGGGGCTCGCAACGCATTTCCTGGGGCCTGATTTTTCACTCGTCTTCGATGCCGGCTAGGGCTACACTTAGGGATGCTCGGAAACAGCGAACCCGGAGGGTCCAGTTGCATGTGGGGCTGCGTAAAGGCTCCCCTGGGGAGTTCACTTGTACCCAAAGCCTTCCTTTGGGGGCACTTTTGGATGGGCAAAAAGGGCTCGCAACGCATTTCCTGGGGCCTGATTTTTCAGTCTTCTTCGATGCCGGCTAGGGCTACGTTTAGGGATGCTCGGAAACAGCGAACCCGGAGGGTCCAGTTGCATGTGGGGCTGCGTAAAGGCTCCCCTGGGGAGTTCACTTGTACCCAAAGCCTTCCTTTGGGGGCACTTTTGGATGGTCCAAAGGGGCTCGCAACGCATTTCCTGGGGCCTGATTTTTCAGTCGTCTCCGATGACGGCTAGGGCTACGTTTAGGTTTGCTCAGGAACAGCGAACCCGGAGGGTCCAGTTGCATGTGGGGCTGCGTAAAGGCTCCCCTGGGGAGTTCTCTTGTACCCAAAGCCTTCCTTTGGGGGCACTTTTGGATGGGCGAAAAGGGCTCGCAACGCATTTCCTGGGGCCTGATTTTTCAGTCGTCTTTGATGCCGGCTAGGGCTATGTTTAGGGATGCTCGGAAACAGCGAACCCGGAGGGTCCAGTTGCATGTGGGGCTGCGTAAAGGCTCCCCTGGGGAGTTCTCTTGTACCCAAAGACTTCCTTTGGGGGCACTTTTGGATGGGCGAAAAGGGCTCGCAACGCATTTCCTGGGGCCTGATTTTTCAGTCGTCTTCGATGCCGGCTAGGGATATGTTTAGGGATGCTCGGAAACAGCGAACCCGGAGGGTCCAGTTGCATGTGGGGCTGCGTAAAGGCTCCTCTGGGGAGTTCACTTGTACCCAAAGCCTTCCTTTGGGGGCACTTTTCGATGGTCCAAAGGGGCTCGCAACGCATTTCCTGGGGCCTGATTTTTCAGTCGTCTCCGTTGACGGCTAGGGCTACGTTTAGGTTTGCTCAGGAACAGCGAACCCGGAGGGTCCAGTTGCATGTGGGGCTGCGTAAAGGCTCCCCTGGGGAGTTCACTTGTACCCAAAGCCTTCCTTTGGGGGCACTTTTGGATGGGCAAAAAGGGCTCGGAACGCATTTCCTGGGGCCTGATTTTTCAGTCTTCTCCCATGCCGGCTAGGGCTATGTTTAGGGATGCTCGGAAACAGCGAACCCGGAGGGTCCAGTTGCATGTGGGGCTGCGTAAAGGCTCCCCTGGGGAGTTCACTTGTACCCAAAGCCTTCCTTTGGGGGCACTTTTGGATGGGCAAAAAGGGCTCGCAACGCATTTCCTGGGGCCTGATTTTTCAGTCTTCTTCGATGCCGGCTATGGTTATTTTTAGGGTTGCTAGGAAAAATCGAACCCGGAGGGTCCAGTTGCATGTGGGGCTGCGTAAAGGCTCCCCTGGGGAGTTCACTTGTACCCAAAGCCTTCCTTTGGGGGCACTTTTGGATGGTCCAAAGGGGCTCGCAACGCATTTCCTGGGGCCTGATTTTTCAGTCGTCTCCGATGACGGCTAGGGCTACGTTTAGGTTTGCTCAGGAACAGCGAACCCGGAGGGTCCAGTTGCATGTGGGGCTGCGTAAAGGCTCCCCTGGGGAGTTCTCTTGTACCCAAAGCCTTCCTTTGGGGACACTTTTGGATGGGCGAAAAGGGCTCGCAACGCATTTCCTGGGGCCTGATTTTTCAGTCGTCTTTGATGCCGGCTAGGGCTATGTTTAGGGATGCTCGGAAACAGCGAACCCGGAGGGTCCAGTTGCATGTGGGGCTGCGTAAAGGCTCCCCTGGGGAGTTCTCTTGTACCCAAAGACTTCCTTTGGGGGCACTTTTGGATGGGCGAAAAGGGCTCGCAACGCATTTCCTGGGGCCTGATTTTTCAGTCGTCTTCGATGCCGGCTAGGGATATGTTTAGGGATGCTCGGAAACAGCGAACCCGGAGGGTCCAGTTGCATGTGGGGCTGCGTAAAGGCTCCTCTGGGGAGTTCACTTGTACCCAAAGCCTTCCTTTGGGGGCACTTTTCGATGGTCCAAAGGGGCTCGCAACGCATTTCCTGGGGCCTGATTTTTCAGTCGTCTCCGTTGACGGCTAGGGCTACGTTTAGGTTTGCTCAGGAACAGCGAACCCGGAGGGTCCAGTTGCATGTGGGGCTGCGTAAAGGCTCCCCTGGGGAGTTCACTTGTACCCAAAGCCTTCCTTTGGGGGCACTTTTGGATGGGCAAAAAGGGCTCGGAACGCATTTCCTGGGGCCTGATTTTTCAGTCGTCTTCGATGCCGGCTAGGACTACGTTTAGGGATGCTCGGAAACAGCGAACCCGGAGGGTCCAGTTGCATGTGGGGCTGCGTAAAGGCTCCCCTGGGGAGTTCTCTTGTACCCAAAGCCTTCCTTTGGTGACACTTTTAGATGGTCCAAAGGGGCTTGCAACGCTTTTTCTGGGGCCCGGTTTTTCAGTCTTCTCCCATGCCGGCTATGGTTATTTTTAGGGTTGCTAGGAAAAATCGAACCCGGAGGGTCCAGTTGCATGTGGGGCTGCGTAAAGGCTCCCCTGGGGAGTTCACTTGTACCCAAAGCCTTCCTTTGGGGGCACTTTTGGATGGTCCAAAGGGGCTCGCAACGCATTTCCTGGGGCCTGATTTTTCACTCATCTACGATGACGGCTAGGGCTACGTTTAGGTTTGCTCAGGAACAGCGAACCCGGAGGGTCCAGTTGCATGTGGGGCTGTGTAAAGGCTCCCCTGGGGAGTTCACTTGTACCCAAAGCCTTCCTTTGGGGGCACTTTTGGATGGGCAAAAAGGGCTCGGAACGCATTTCCTGGGGCCTGATTTTTCAGTCGTCTTCGATGCCGGCTAGGGCTATGTTTAGGGATGCTCGGAAACAGCGAACCCGGAGGGTCCAGTTGCATGTGGGGCTGCGTAAAGGCTCCCCTGGGGAGTTCTCTTGTACCCAAAGCCTTCCTTTGGGGGCACTTTTGGATGGTCCAAAGGGGTTCGCAACGCATTTCCGGGGGCCTGATTTTTCACTCATCTCCGATGACGGCTAGGGCTACGTTTAGGTTTGCTCAGGAACAGCGAACCCGGAGGGTCCAATTGCATGTGGGGCTGCGTAAAGGCTCCCCTGGGGAGTTCACTTGTACCCAAAGCCTTCCTTTGGGGGCACTTTTGGATGGTCCAAAGGGGCTCGCAACGCATTTCCTGAGGCCTGATTTTTCAGTCGTCTCCGATGACGGCTAGGGCTACGTTTAGGTTTGCTCAGGAACAGCGAACCCGGAGGGTCCAGTTGCATGTGGGGCTGCGTAAAGGCTCCCCTGGGGAGTTCTCTTGTACCCAAAGCCTTCCTTTGGGGGCACTTTTGGATGGGCAAAAAGGGCTCGGAACGCATTTCCTGGGGCCTGATTTTTCAGTCGTCTTCGATGCCGGCTAGGGCTATGTTTAGGGATGCTCGGAAACAGCGAACCCGGAGGGTCCAGTTGCATGTGGGGCTGCGTAAAGGCTCCCCTGGGGAGTTCTCTTGTACCCAAAGCCTTCCTTTGGGGGCACTTTTGGATGGTCCAAAGGGGCTTGCAACGCATTTCCTGGGGCCTGATTTTTCACTCGTCTCCGATGACGGCTAGGGCTACGTTTAGGGATGCTCGGAAACAGCGAACCCGGAGGGTCCAGTTGCATGTGGGGCTGCGTAAAGGCTCCCCTGGGGAGTTCTCTTGTACCCAAAGCCTTCCTTTGGGGGCACTTTTGGATGGTCCAAAGGGGCTTGCAACGCATTTCCTGAGGCCTGATTTTTCAGTCGTCTTCGATGCCGACTAGGGCTATGTTTAGGGATACTCGGAAAGAGCGAACCCGGAGGGTCCAGTTTCATGTGGGGCTGCGTAAAGGCTCCCCTGGGGAGTTCACTTGTACCCAAAGCCTTCCTTTGGGGGCACTTTTGGATGGTCCAAAGGGGTTCGCAACGCATTTCCGGGGGCCTGATTTTTCACTCATCTCCGATGACGGCTAAGGCTACGTTTAGGTTTGCTCAGGAACAGCGAACCCGGAGGGTCCAGTTGCATGTGGGGCTGCGTAAAGGCTCCCCTGGGGAGTTAACTTGTACCCAAAGCTTTCCTTTGGGGGCACTTTTGGATGGTCCAAAGGGGCTCGCAACGCATTTCCTGGGGCCTGATTTTTCAGTCGTCTCCGTTGACGGCTAGGGCTACGTTTAGGTTTGCTCAGGAACAGCGAACCCGGAGGGTCCAGTTGCATGTGGGGCTGCGTAAAGGCTCCCCTGGGGAGTTCACTTGTACCCAAAGCCTTCCTTTGGGGGCACTTTTGGATGGGCAAAAAGGGCTCGCAACGCATTTCCTGGGGCCTGATTTTTCAGTCGTCTTCGATGCCGGCTAGGGCTATGTTTAGGGATGCTCGGAAACAGCGAACCCGGAGGGTCCAGTTGCATGTGGGGCTGCGTAAAGGCTCCCCTGGGGAGTTCTCTTGTACCCAAAGCCTTCCTTTGGGGGCATTTTTGGATGGTCCAAAGGGGTTCGCAACGCATTTCCGGGGCCTGATTTTTCACTCATCTCCGATGACGGCTAGGGCTACGTTTAGGTTTGCTCAGGAACAGCGAACCCGGAGGGTCCAGTTGCATGTGGGCTGCGTAAAGGCTCCCTGGGGAGTTCACTTGTACCCAAAGCCTTCTTTGGGGGCACTTTTGGATGGTCCAAAGGGGCTCGCAACGCATTTCCTGGGGCCTGATTTTTTAGTCGTCTCCGATGACGGCTAGGGCTACGTTTAGGTTTGCTCAGGAACAGCGAACCCGGAGGGTCCAGTTGCATGTGGGGCTGCGTAAAGGCTCCCTGGGGAGTTCTCTTGTACCCAAAGCCTTCCTTTGGGGGCACTTTTGGATGGTACAAAGGGGCTCGCAACGCATTTCCTGGGGCCTGATTTTTCAGTCTTCTCCCATGCCGGCTAGGGCTATGTTTAGGGATGCTCGGAAACAGCGAACCCGGAGGGTCCAGTTGCATGTGGGGCTGCGTAAAAGGCTCCCCTGGGGGAGTTCTCTTGTACCCAAAGCCTTCCTTTGGGGGCACTTTTGGATGGTCCAAAGGGGCTCGCAACGCATTTCCTGGGGCCTGATTTTTCACTCGTCTTCGATGCTGGCTAGGGCTACGTTTAGGGATGCTCGGAAACAGCGAACCCGGAGGGTCCAGTTGCATGTGGGGCTGCGTAAAGGCTCCCCTGGGGAGTTCTCTTGTACCCAAAGCCTTCCTTTGGGGGCACTTTTGGATGGTCCAAAGGGGCTCGCAACGCATTTCCTGGGGCCTGATTTTTCACTCGTCTCCGATGACGGCTAGGGCTACGTTTAGGGATGCTCGAAACAGCGAACCCGGAGGGTCCAGTTGCATGTGGGGCTGCGTAAAGGCTCCCCTGGGGAGTTCTCTTGTACCCAAAGCTTTCCTTTGGGGGCACTTTGGATGGTCCAAAGGGGCTCGCAACGCATTTCCTGGGGCCTGATTTTTCAGTCTTCTCCCATGCCGGCTAGGGCTATGTTTAGGTTTGCTCAGGAACAGCGAACCCGGAGGGTCCAGTTGCATGTGGGGCTGTGTAAAGGCTCCCCTGGGGAGTTCACTTGTACCCAAAGCCTTCCTTTGGGGGCACTTTTGGATGGCAAAAAGGGCTCGGAACGCATTTCCTGGGGCCTGATTTTTCAGTCGTCTTCGATGCCGGCTAGGGCTATGTTTAGGGATGCTCGGAAACAGCGAACCCGGAGGGTCCAGTTGCATGTGGGGCTGCGTAAAGGCTCCCCTGGGGAGTTCTCTTGTACCCAAAGCCTTCCTTTGGGGCACTTTTGGATGGTCCAAAGGGGTTCGCAACGCATTTCCGGGGGCCTGATTTTTCACTCATCTCCGATAACGGCTAGGGCTACGTTTAGGTTTGCTCAGGAACAGCGAACCCGGAGGGTCCAGTTGCATGTGGGGCTGCGTAAAGGCTCCCCTGGGGAGTTCACTTGTACCCAAAGCCTTCCTTTGGGGGCACTTTTGGATGGTCCAAAGGGGCTCGCAACGCATTTCCTGAGGCCTGATTTTTCAGTCGTCTCCGATGACGGCTAGGGCTACGTTTAGGTTTGCTCAGGAACAGCGAACCCGGAGGGTCCAGTTGCATGTGGGGCTGCGTAAAGGCTCCCCTGGGGAGTTCTCTTGTACCCAAAGCCTTCCTTTGGGGGCACTTTTGGATGGTACAAAGGGGCTCGCAACGCATTTCCTGGGGCCTGATTTTTCAGTCTTCTCCCATGCCGGCTAGGGCTATGTTTAGGGATGCTCGGAAACAGCGAACCCGGAGGGTCCAGTTGCATGTGGGGCTGCGTAAAGGCTCCCCTGGGGAGTTCTCTTGTACCCAAAGCCTTCCTTTGGGGGCACTTTTGGATGGTCCAAAGGGGCTCGCAACGCATTTCCTGGGGCCTGATTTTTCACTCGTCTTCGATGCTGGCTAGGGCTACGTTTAGGGATGCTCGGAAACAGCGAACCCGGAGGGTCCAGTTGCATGTGGGGCTGCGTAAAGGCTCCCCTGGGGAGTTCTCTTGTACCCAAAGCCTTCCTTTGGGGGCACTTTTGGATGGTCCAAAGGGGCTCGCAACGCATTTCCTGGGGCCTGATTTTTCACTCGTCTCCGATGACGGCTAGGGCTACGTTTAGGGATGCTCGGAAACAGCGAACCCGGAGGGTCCAGTTGCATGTGGGGCTGCGTAAAGGCTCCCCTGGGGAGTTCTCTTGTACCCAAAGCTTTCCTTTGGGGGCACTTTTGGATGGTCCAAAGGGGCTCGCAACGCATTTCCTGGGGCCTGATTTTTCAGTCTTCTCCCATGCCGGCTAGGGCTATGTTTAGGTTTGCTCAGGAACAGCGAACCCGGAGGGTCCAGTTGCATGTGGGGCTGTGTAAAGGCTCCCCTGGGGAGTTCACTTGTACCCAAAGCCTTCCTTTGGGGGCACTTTTGGATGGGCAAAAAGGGCTCGGAACGCATTTCCTGGGGCCTGATTTTTCAGTCGTCTTCGATGCCGGCTAGGGCTATGTTTAGGGATGCTCGGAAACAGCGAACCCGGAGGGTCCAGTTGCATGTGGGGCTGCGTAAAGGCTCCCCTGGGGAGTTCTCTTGTACCCAAAGCCTTCCTTTGGGGCACTTTTGGATGGTCCAAAGGGGTTCGCAACGCATTTCCGGGGCCTGATTTTTCACTCATCTCCGATGACGGCTAGGGCTACGTTTAGGTTTGCTCAGGAACAGCGAACCCGGAGGGTCCAGTTGCATGTGGGGCTGCGTAAAGGCTCCCCTGGGGAGTTCACTTGTACCCAAAGCCTTCCTTTGGGGGCACTTTTGGATGGTCCAAAGGGGCTCGCAACGCATTTCCTGGGGCCTGATTTTTCAGTCGTCTCCGATGACGGCTAGGGCTACGTTTAGGTTTGCTCAGGAACAGCGAACCCGGAGGTCCAGTTGCATGTGGGGCTGCGTAAAGGCTCCCCTGGGGAGTTCTCTTGTACCCAAAGCCTTCCTTTGGGGGCACTTTTGGATGGGCGAAAAGGGCTCGCAACGCATTTCCTGGGGCCTGATTTTTCAGTCTTCTCCCATGCCGGCTAGGGCTATGTTTAGGGATGCTCGGAAACAGCGAACCCGGAGGGTCCAGTTGCATGTGGGGCTGCGTAAAGGCTCCCCTGGGGAGTTCTCTTGTACCCAAAGCCTTCCTTTGGGGGCACTTTTGGATGGTCCAAAGGGGCTTGCAACGCATTTCCTGGGGCCTGATTTTTCACTCGTCTCCGATGACGGCTAGGGCTACGTTTAGGGATGCTCGGAAACAGCGAACCCGGAGGGTCCAGTTGCATGTGGGGCTGCGTAAAGGCTCCCCTGGGGAGTTCTCTTGTACCCAAAGCCTTCCTTTGGGGGCACTTTTGGATGGTCCAAAGGGGCTTGCAACGCATTTCCTGGGGCCTGATTTTTCAGTCGTCTTCGATGCCGACTAGGGCTATGTTTAGGGATACTCGGAAAGAGCGAACCCGGAGGGTCCAGTTTCATGTGGGGCTGCGTAAAGGCTCCCCTGGGGAGTTCACTTGTACCCAAAGCCTTCCTTTGGGGGCACTTTTGGATGGTCCAAAGGGGTTCGCAACGCATTTCCGGGGGCCTGATTTTTCACTCATCTCCGATGACGGCTAAGGCTACGTTTAGGTTTGCTCAGGAACAGCGAACCCGGAGGGTCCAGTTGCATGTGGGGCTGCGTAAAGGCTCCCCTGGGGAGTTCACTTGTACCCAAAGCTTTCCTTTGGGGGCACTTTTGGATGGTCCAAAGGGGCTCGCAACGCATTTCCTGGGGCCTGATTTTTCAGTCGTCTCCGTTGACGGCTAGGGCTACGTTTAGGTTTGCTCAGGAACAGCGAACCCGGAGGGTCCAGTTGCATGTGGGGCTGCGTAAAGGCTCCCCTGGGGAGTTCACTTGTACCCAAAGCCTTCCTTTGGGGGCACTTTTGGATGGGCAAAAAGGGCTCGCAACGCATTTCCTGGGGCCTGATTTTTCAGTCGTCTTCGATGCCGGCTAGGGCTATGTTTAGGGATGCTCGGAAACAGCGAACCCGGAGGGTCCAGTTGCATGTGGGGCTGCGTAAAGGCTCCCCTGGGGAGTTCTCTTGTACCCAAAGCCTTCCTTTGGGGGCACTTTTGGATGGTCCAAAGGGGTTCGCAACGCATTTCCGGGGGCCTGATTTTCACTCATCTCCGATGACGGCTAGGGCTACGTTTAGGTTTGCTCAGGAACAGCGAACCCGGAGGGTCCAGTTGCATGTGGGGCTGCGTAAAGGCTCCCCTGGGGAGTTCACTTGTACCCAAAGCCTTCCTTTGGGGGCACTTTTGGATGGTCCAAAGGGGCTCGCAACGCATTTCCTGGGGCCTGATTTTTTAGTCGTCTCCGATGACGGCTAGGGCTACGTTTAGGTTTGCTCAGGAACAGCGAACCCGGAGGGTCCAGTTGCATGTGGGGCTGCGTAAAGGCTCCCCTGGGGAGTTCTCTTGTACCCAAAGCCTTCCTTTGGGGGCACTTTTGGATGGTCCAAAGGGGCTCGCAACGCATTTCCTGGGGCCTGATTTTTCAGTCTTCTCCCATGCCGGCTAGGGCTATGTTTAGGGATGCTCGGAAACAGCGAACCCGGAGGGTCCAGTTGCATGTGGGGCTGCGTAAAGGCTCCCCTGGGGAGTTCTCTTGTACCCAAAGCCTTCCTTTGGGGGCACTTTTGGATGGTCCAAAGGGGCTCGCAACGCATTTCCTGGGGCCTGATTTTTCACTCGTCTTCGATGCTGGCTAGGGCTACGTTTAGGGATGCTCGGAAACAGCGAACCCGGAGGGTCCAGTTGCATGTGGGGCTGCGTAAAGGCTCCCCTGGGGAGTTCTCTTGTACCCAAAGCTTTCCTTTGGGGGCACTTTTGGATGGTCCAAAGGGGCTCGCAACGCATTTCCTGGGGCCTGATTTTTCACTCATCTCCGATGACGGCTAGGGCTACGTTTAGGTTTGCTCAGGAACAGCGAACCCGGAGGGTCCAGTTGCATGTGGGGCTGCGTAAAGGCTCCCCTGGGGAGTTCACTTGTACCCAAAGCCTTCTTTGGGGGCACTTTTGGATGGTCCAAAGGGGCTCGCAACGCATTTCTGGGGCCTGATTTTTCAGTCGTCTCCGATGACGGCTAGGGCTACGTTTAGGTTTGCTCAGGAACAGCGAACCCGGAGGGTCCAGTTGCATGTGGGGCTGCGTAAAGGCTCCCCTGGGGAGTTCTCTTGTACCCAAAGCCTTCCTTTGGGGGCACTTTTGGATGGGCGAAAAGGGCTCGCAACGCATTTCCTGGGGCCTGATTTTTCAGTCTTCTCCCATGCCGCCTAGGGCTATGTTTAGGGTTGCTCGGAAACAGCGAACCCGGAGGGTCCAGTTGCATGTGGGGCTGCGTAAAGGCTCCCGTGGGGAGTTCTCTTGTACCCAAAGCCTTCCTTTGGGGGCACTTTTGGATGGGCGAAAAGGGCTCGCAACGCATTTCCTGGGGCCTGATTTTTCAGTCTTCTCCCATGCCGCCTAGGGCTATGTTTAGGGTTGCTCGGAAACAGCGAACCCGGAGGGTCCAGTTGCATGTGGGGCTGCGTAAAGGCTCCCGTGGGGAGTTCTCTTGTACCCAAAGCCTTCCTTTGGGGGCACTTTTGGATGGTCCAAAGGGGCTCGCAACGCATTTCCTGGGGCCTGATTTTTCACTCGTCTTCGATGCTGGCTAGGACTACGTTTAGGGATGCTCGGAAACAGCGAACCCGGAGGGTCCAGTTGCATGTGGGGCTGCGTAAAGGCTCCCCTGGGGAGTTCTCTTGTACCCAAAGCCTTCCTTTGGGGGCACTTTTGGATGGTCCAAAGGGGCTCGCAACGCATTTCCTGGGGCCTGATTTTTCACTCGTCTCCGATGACGGCTAGGGCTACGTTTAGGGATGCTCGGAAACAGCGAACCCGGAGGGTCCAGTTGCATGTGGGGCTGCGTAAAGGCTCCCCTGGGGAGTTCTCTTGTACCCAAAGCTTTCCTTTGGGGGCACTTTTGGATGGTCCAAAGGGGCTCGCAACGCATTTCCTGGGGCCTGATTTTTCACTCATCTCCGATGACGGCTAGGGCTACGTTTAGGTTTGCTCAGGAACAGCGAACCCGGAGGGTCCAGTTGCATGTGGGGCTGCGTAAAGGCTCCCCTGGGGAGTTCACTTGTACCCAAAGCCTTCCTTTGGGGGCACTTTTGGATGGTCCAAAGGGGCTCGCAACGCATTTCCTGGGGCCTGATTTTTCAGTCGTCTCCGATGACGGCTAGGGCTACGTTTAGGTTTGCTCAGGAACAGCGAACCCGGAGGGTCCAGTTGCATGTGGGGCTGCGTAAAGGCTCCCCTGGGGAGTTCTCTTGTACCCAAAGCCTTCCTTTGGGGGCACTTTTGGATGGGCGAAAAGGGCTCGCAACGCATTTCCTGGGGCCTGATTTTTCAGTCTTCTCCCATGCCGCCTAGGGCTATGTTTAGGGTTGCTCGGAAACAGCGAACCCGGAGGGTCCAGTTGCATGTGGGGCTGCGTAAAGGCTCCCGTGGGGAGTTCTCTTGTACCCAAAGCCTTCCTTTGGGGGCACTTTTGAATGGGCGAAAAGGGGCTCGCAACGCATTTCCTGGGGCCTGATTTTTCACTCGTCTTCGATGCCGGCTAGGGCTACGTTTAGGGATGCTCGGAAACAGCGAACCCGGAGGGTCCAGTTGCATGTGGGGCTGCGTAAAGGCTCCCCTGGGGAGTTCACTTGTACCCAAAGCCTTCCTTTGGGGGCACTTTTGGATGGGCAAAAAGGGCTCGCAACGCATTTCCTGGGGCCTGATTTTTCAGTCTTCTTCGATGCCGGCTAGGGCTACGTTTAGGGATGCTCGGAAACAGCGAACCCGGAGGGTCCAGTTGCATGTGGGGCTGCGTAAAGGCTCCCCTGGGGAGTTCACTTGTACCCAAAGCCTTCCTTTGGGGGCACTTTTGGATGGTCCAAAGGGGCTCGCAACGCATTTCCTGGGGCCTGATTTTTCAGTCGTCTCCGATGACGGCTAGGGCTACGTTTAGGTTTGCTCAGGAACAGCGAACCCGGAGGGTCCAGTTGCATGTGGGGCTGCGTAAAGGCTCCCCTGGGGAGTTCTCTTGTACCCAAAGCCTTCCTTTGGGGACACTTTTGGATGGGCGAAAAGGGCTCGCAACGCATTTCCTGGGGCCTGATTTTTCAGTCGTCTTTGATGCCGGCTAGGGCTATGTTTAGGGATGCTCGGAAACAGCGAACCCGGAGGGTCCAGTTGCATGTGGGGCTGCGTAAAGGCTCCCCTGGGGAGTTCTCTTGTACCCAAAGCCTTCCTTTGGTGACACTTTTAGATGGTCCAAAGGGGCTTGCAACGCTTTTTCTGGGGCCTGATTTTTCAGTCTTCTCCCATGCCGGCTATGGTTATTTTTAGGGTTGCTAGGAAAAATCGAACCCGGAGGGTCCAGTTGCATGTGGGGCTGCGTAAAGGCTCCCCTGGGGAGTTCACTTGTACCCAAAGCCTTCCTTTGGGGGCACTTTTGGATGGTCCAAAGGGGCTCGCAACGCATTTCCTGGGGCCTGATTTTTCAGTCGTCTCCGATGACGGCTAGGGCTACGTTTAGGTTTGCTCAGGAACAGCGAACCCGGAGGGTCCAGTTGCATGTGGGGCTGTGTAAAGGCTCCCCTGGGGAGTTCACTTGTACCCAAAGCCTTCCTTTGGGGGCACTTTTGGATGGGCAAAAAGGGCTCGGAACGCATTTCCTGGGGCCTGATTTTTCAGTCGTCTTCGATGCCGGCTAGGGCTATGTTTAGGGATGCTCGGAAACAGCGAACCCGGAGGGTCCAGTTGCATGTGGGGCTGCGTAAAGGCTCCCCTGGGGAGTTCTCTTGTACCCAAAGCCTTCCTTTGGGGGCACTTTTGGATGGTCCAAAGGGGTTCGCAACGCATTTCCGGGGGCCTGATTTTTCACTCATCTCCGATGACGGCTAGGGCTACGTTTAGGTTTGCTCAGGAACAGCGAACCCGGAGGGTCCAGTTGCATGTGGGGCTGCGTAAAGGCTCCCCTGGGGAGTTCACTTGTACCCAAAGCCTTCCTTTGGGGGCACTTTTGGATGGTCCAAAGGGGCTCGCAACGCATTTCCTGGGGCCTGATTTTTCAGTCGTCTCCGATGACGGCTAGGGCTACGTTTAGGTTTGCTCAGGAACAGCGAACCCGGAGGGTCCAGTTGCATGTGGGGCTGCGTAAAGGCTCCCCTGGGGAGTTCTCTTGTACCCAAAGCCTTCCTTTGGGGGCACTTTTGGATGGGCGAAAAGGGCTCGCAACGCATTTCCTGGGGCCTGATTTTTCAGTCTTCTCCCATGCCGCCTAGGGCTATGTTTAGGGTTGCTCAGAAACAGCGAACCCGGAGGGTCCAGTTGCATGTGGGGCTGCGTAAAGGCTCCCCTGGGGAGTTCTCTTGTACCCAAAGCCTTCCTTTGGGGGCACTTTTGGATGGGCAAAAAGGGCTCGGAACGCATTTCCTGGGGCCTGATTTTTCAGTCGTCTCCGATGACGGCTAGGGCTACGTTTAGGTTTGCTCAGGAACAGCGAACCCGGAGGGTCCAGTTGCATGTGGGGCTGCGTAAAGGCTCCCCTGGGGAGTTCTCTTGTACCCAAAGCCTTCCTTTGGGGGCACTTTTGGATGGTCCAAAGGGGCTCGCAACGCATTTCCTGGGGCCTGATTTTTCAGTCGTCTCCGTTGACGGCTAGGGCTACGTTTAGGTTTGCTCGGAAACAGCGAACCCGGAGGGTCCAGTTGCATGTGGGGCTGCGTAAAGGCTCCCCTGGGGAGTTCACTTGTACCCAAAGCCTTCCTTTGGGGGCACTTCTGGATGGTAAAAAGGGGCTCGCAACGCATTTCCTGGGGCCTGATTTTTCAGTCGTCTCCGATGACGGCTAGGGCTACGTTTAGGTTTGCTCAGGAACAGCGAACCCGGAGGGTCCAGTTGCATGTGGGGCTGCGTAAAGGCTCCCCTGGGGAGTTCACTTGTACCCAAAGCCTTCCTTTGGGGGCACTTTTGGATGGTCCAAAGGGGCTCGCAACGCATTTCCTGGGGCCTGATTTTTCAGTCGTCTCCGATGACGGCTAGGGCTACGTTTAGGTTTGCTCAGGAACAGCGAACCCGGAGGGTCCAGTTGCATGTGGGGCTGCGTAAAGGCTCCCCTGGGGAGTTCTCTTGTACCCAAAGCCTTCCTTTGGGGGCACTTTTGGATGGGCGAAAAGGGCTCGCAACGCATTTCCTGGGGCCTGATTTTTCAGTCTTCTCCCATGCCGGCTAGGGCTATGTTTAGGGATGCTCGGAAACAGCGAACCCGGAGGGTCCAGTTGCATGTGGGGCTGCGTAAAGGCTCCCCTGGGGAGTTCTCTTGTACCCAAAGCCTTCCTTTGGGGGCACTTTTGGATGGTCCAAAGGGGCTCGCAACGCATTTCCTGGGGCCTGATTTTTCAGTCGTCTTCGATGCCGGCTAGGGCTATGTTTAGGGATGCTCAGGAACAGCGATCCCGGAGGGTCCAGTTGCATGTGGGGCTGCGTAAAGGCTCCCCTGGGGAGTTCACTTGTACCCAAAGCCTTCCTTTGGGGGCACTTTTGGATGGTCCAAAGGGGCTCGCAACGCATTTCCTGGGGCCTGATTTTTCAGTCGTCTCCGATGACGGCTAGGGCTACGTTTAGGTTTGCTCAGGAACAGCGAACCCGGAGGGTCCAGTTGCATGTGGGGCTGCGTAAAGGCTCCCCTGGGGAGTTCTCTTGTACCCAAAGCCTTCCTTTGGGGGCACTTTTGGATGGGCGAAAAGGGCTCGCAACGCATTTCCTGGGGCCTGATTTTTCAGTCGTCTTCGATCCTGGCTAGGGCTATGTTTGGGGTTTGCTCAGGAACAGCGAACCCGGAGGGTCCAGTTGCATGTGGGGCTGCGTAAAGGCTCCCCTGGGGAGTTCACTTGTACCCAAAGCCTTCCTTTGGGGGCACTTTTGGATGGTCCAAAGGGGCTCGCAACGCATTTCCTGGGGTCTGATTTTTCACTCATCTACGATGACGGCTAGGGATATGTTTAGGGATGCTCGGAAACAGCGAACCCGGAGGGTCCAGTTGCATGTGGGGCTGCGTAAAGGCTCCCCTGGGGAGTTCTCTTGTACCCAAAGCCTTCCTTTGGGGGCACTTTTGGATGGGCAAAAAGGGATCGCAACGCATTTCCTGGGGCCTGATTTTTCAGTCGTCTTCGATGCCGGCTAGGGCTACGTTTAGGTTTGCTCAGGAACAGCGAACCCGGAGGGTCCAGTTGCATGTGGGGCTGCGTAAAGGCTCCCCTGGGGAGTTCTCTTGTACCCAAAGCCTTCCTTTGGGGGCACTTTTGGATGGTCCAAAGGGGTTCGCAACGCATTTCCGGGGGCCTGATTTTTCAGTCGTCTCCGATGACGGCTAGGGCTACGTTTAGGTTTGCTCAGGAACAGCGAACCCGGAGGGTCCAGTTGCATGTGGGGCTGCGTAAAGGCTCCCCTGGGGAGTTCTCTTGTACCCAAAGCCTTCCTTTGGGGGCACTTTTGGATGGGCGAAAAGGGCTCGCAACGCATTTCCTGAGGCTTGATTTTTCAGTCGTCTTCGATGCCGACTAGGGCTATGTTTAGGGATGCTCGGAAACAGCGAACCCGGAGGGTCCAGTTGCATGTGCGGCTGCGTAAAGGCTCCCCTGGGGAGTTCACTTGTACCCAAAGCTTTCCTTTGGGGGCACTTTTGGATGGTCCAAAGGGGCTCGCAACGCATTTCCTGGGGCCTGATTTTTCAGTCGTCTCCGTTGACGGCTAGGGCTACGTTTAGGTTTGCTCGGAAACAGCGAACCCGGAGGGTCCAGTTGCATGTGGGGCTGCGTAAAGGCTCCCCTGGGGAGTTCTCTTGTACCCAAAGCCTTCCTTTGGGGGCACTTTTGGATGGTCCAAAGGGGCTCGCAACGCATTTCCTGGGGCCTGATTTTTCAGTCGTCTCCGATGACGGCTAGGGCTACGTTTAGGTTTGCTCAGGAACAGCGAAACCGGAGGGTCCAGTTGCATGTGGGGCTGCGTAAAGGCTCCCCTGGGGAGTTCACTTGTACCCAAAGCTTTCCTTTGGGGGCACTTTTGGATGGTCCAAAGGGGCTCGCAACGCATTTCCTGGGGCCTGATTTTTCAGTCGTCTCCGATGACGGCTAGGGCTACGTTTAGGTTTGCTCAGGAACAGCGAACCCGGAGGGTCCAGTTGCATGTGGGGCTGCGTAAAGGCTCCCCTGGGGAGTTCTCTTGTACCCAAAGCCTTCCTTTGGGGGCACTTTTGGATGGTCCAAAGGGGCTCGCAACACATTTCCTGGGGCCTGATTTTTCAGTCGTCTCCGATGACGGCTAGGGCTACGTTTAGCTTTGCTCAGGAACAGCGAACCCGGAGGGTCCAGTTGCATGTGGGGCTGCGTAAAGGCTCCCCTGGGGAGTTCTCTTGTACCCAAAGCCTTCCTTTGGGGGCACTTTTGGATGGTCCAAAGGGGCTCGCAACGCATTTCCTGGGGCCTGATTTTTCAGTCGTCTTCGATGCCGGCTAGGGCTATGTTTAGGGATGCTCGGAAACAGCGATCCCGGAGGGTCCAGTTGCATGTGGGGCTGCGTAAAGGCTCCCCTGGGGAGTTCACTTGTACCCAAAGCCTTCCTTTGGGGGCACTTTTGGATGGTCCAAAGGGGCTCGCAACACATTTCCTGGGGCCTGATTTTTCAGTCATCTCCGATGACGGCTAGGGCTACGTTTAGGTTTGCTCAGGAACAGCGAACCCGGAGGGTCCAGTTGCATGTGGGGCTGCGTAAAGGCTCCCCTGGGGAGTTCTCTTGTACCCAAAGCCTTCCTTTGGGGGCACTTTTGGATGGTCCAAAGGGGTTCGCAACGATTTTTCTGGGGCCTGATTTTTCAGTCTTCTCCCATACCGGCTAGGGCTACGTTTAGGTTTGCTCAGGAACAGCGAACCCGGAGGGTCCAGTTGCATGTGGGGCTGCGTAAAGGCTCCCCTGGGGAGTTCTCTTGTACCCAAAGCCTTCCTTTGGGGGCACTTTTGGATGGGCGAAAAGGGCTCGCAACGCATTTCCTGGGGCCTGATTTTTCAGTCGTCTTCGATGCTGGCTAGGGCTATGTTTGGGGTTTGCTCAGGAACAGCGAACCCGGAGGGTCCAGTTGCATGTGGGGCTGCGTAAAGGCTCCCCTGGGGAGTTCACTTGTACCCAAAGCCTTCCTTTGGGGGCACTTTTGGATGGGCGAAAAGGGCTCGCAACGCATTTCCTGGGGCCTGATTTTTCAGTCGTCTTCGATGCTGGCTAGGGCTATGTTTGGGGTTTGCTCAGGAACAGCGAACCCGGAGGGTCCAGTTGCATGTGGGGCTGCGTAAAGGCTCCCCTGGGGAGTTCTCTTGTACCCAAAGCCTTCCTTTGGGGGCACTTTTGGATGGGCAAAAAGGGCTCGCAACGCATTTCCGGGGGCCTGATTTTTCAGTCGTCTCCGATGACGGCTAGGGCTACGTTTAGGTTTGCTCAGGAACAGCGAACCCGGAGGGTCCAGTTGCATGTGGGGCTGCGTAAAGGCTCCCCTGGGGAGTTCTCTTGTACCCAAAGCCTTCCTTTGGGGGCACTTTTGGATGGGCGAAAAGGGCTCGCAACGCATTTCCTGAGGCTTGATTTTTCAGTCGTCTTCGATGCCGACTAGGGCTATGTTTAGGGATGCTCGGAAACAGCGAACCCGGAGGGTCCAGTTGCATGTGCGGCTGCGTAAAGGCTCCCCTGGGGAGTTCACTTGTACCCAAAGCTTTCCTTTGGGGGCACTTTTGGATGGTCCAAAGGGGCTCGCAACGCATTTCCTGGGGCCTGATTTTTCAGTCGTCTCCGTTGACGGCTAGGGCTATGTTTAGGGATGCTCGGAATCATCGAACCCGGAGGGTCCAGTTGCATGTGGGGCTGCGTAAAGGCTCCCCTGGGGAGTTCTCTTGTACCCAAAGCCTTCCTTTGGGGGCACTTTTGGATGGGCAAAAAGGGCTCGGAACGCATTTCCTGGGGCCTGATTTTTCAGTCGTCTTCGATGCCGGCTAGGGCTATGTTTAGGGATGCTCGGAAACAGCGAACCCGGAGGGTCCAGTTGCATGTGGGGCTGCGTAAAGGCTCCCCTGGGGAGTTCACTTGTACCCAAAGCCTTCCTTTGGGGGCACTTTTGGATGGTCCAAAGGGGCTCGCAACGCATTTCCTGGGGCCTGATTTTTCAGTCGTCTCCGATGACGGCTAGGGCTACGTTTAGTTTTGCTCAGGAACAGCAAACACGGAGGGTCCAGTTGCATGTGGGGCTGCGTAAAGGCTCCCCTGGGGAGTTCTCTTGTACCCAAAGCCTTCCTTTGGGGGCACTTTTGGATGGTCCAAAGGTGTTCGCAACGCATTTCCGGGGGCCTGATTTTTCACTCATCTACGATGACGGCTAGGGTTACGTTTAGGTTTGCTCAGGAACAGCGAACCCGGAGGGTCCAGTTGCATGTGGGGCTGCGTAAAGGCTCCCCTGGGGAGTTCACTTGTACCCAAAGCCTTCCTTTGGGGGCACTTTTGGATGGTCCAAAGGGGCTCGCAACGCATTTCCTGGGGCCTGATTTTTCAGTCGTCTCCGATGACGGCTAGGGCTACGTTTAGGTTTGCTCAGGAACAGCGAACCCGGAGGGTCCAGTTGCATGTGGGGCTGCGTAAAGGCTCCCCTGGGGAGTTCACTTGTTCCCAAAGCCTTCCTTTGGGGGCACTTTTGGATGGGCGAAAAGGGCTCGCAACGCATTTCCTGGGGCCTGATTTTTCAGTCGTCTCCGATGACGGCTAGGGCTACGTTTAGGTTTGCTCAGGAACAGCGAACCCGGAGGGTCCAGTTGCATGTGGGGCTGTGTAAAGGCTCCCCTGGGGAGTTCTCTTGTACCCAAAGCCTTCCTTTGGGGGCACTTTTGGATGGGCGAAAAGGGCTCGCAACGCATTTCCTGGGGTCTGATTTTTCACTCATCTACGATGACGGCTAGGGATATGTTTAGGGATGCTCGGAAATAGCGAACCCGGAGGGTCCAGTTGCATGTGGGGCTGCGTAAAGGCTCCCCTGGGGAGTTCTCTTGTACCCAAAGCCTTCCTTTGGGGGCACTTTTGGATGGGCAAAAAGGGCTCGCAACGCATTTCCTGGGGCCTGATTTTTCAGTCGTCTTCGATGCCGGCTAGGGCTACTTTTAGGTTTGCTCAGGAACAGCGAACCCGGAGGGTCCAGTTGCATGTGGGGCTGCGTAAAGGCTCCCCTGGGGAGTTCTCTTGTACCCAAAGCCTTCCTTTGGGGGCACTTTTGGATGGTCCAAAGGGGTTCGCAACGCATTTCCTGGGGCCTGATTTTTCAGTCGTCTTCGATGCTGGCTATGGTTATGTTTAGCGTTTTGGGTTGGGGGTTAGGGGCTTGGGAGGTTCGGGTTAGAGGGTTAGTGTTAGATCCGTTAGGGTTAGGGGGTTAGGGGTGGGGGGTCGGGGGTTAGGGTTGGGGGGTTTTGGGTTGGGATTTAGGGTTAGGGGGTTAGGGTTGGCGAGTCGGGGGTTAAGGTTGTGGGGTCGGGGGTTAGGGTTGGTGGGTTAGGGGGTTGGGTGTTAGGGTTAGAGCGTTAGGGTTAGGGTTAGATCCGTTAGGGTTAGGGGGTTAGGGTTTTGGTGTCGGGGGTTAGGGTTAGGGGGTTAGGGTTGGGTGGTTGGGTTTGGGGGCTTGGGGGGTTAAGGTTAGAGGGTTAGGGTTAGATCCGTTAGGGTTAGGGGGTTAGGGTTGGGGGGTTAGGGGGTTGGGGGGTTAGGGTTAGGGTTACATCCGTTAGGGTTGGGGGGTCGGGGGTTAGGGTTGGGGGGTTGGGGGTTGGGTTAGGGTTAGGGTTAGAGGGATAGGGTTAGATCCGTTAGGGTTAGGGGGTTAGGGTTGGGGGGTTAGGGTTATAGGGTTAGGGTTAGGGTTAGATCGGTTGGGGGGTCGGGGGTTAGGGTTGGGGGGTTAGGGGGTTGGGGGGTTAGAGTTAGAGGGTTAGGGTTAGGGTTAGATCCGTTAGGGTTAGAGGGTTATGGGCCCAGATACATTTTAGCGCGACGCCGCCCGGGCACATTTAAGCGCGGCGCCACCCGGACACATTTTAGCGCGACGTCGCCCGGACACATTTTAGTGCGGCTCAGTAGCATTTGCGGGGCGCACCGGGGGGGGGGGTCCATGGCGCTAGGGGGGACCCCAAGGGGGGGGCGGGGGGGGGGGGGGGAACCAAAATGAGGGGGGGAACCAAGTGTGCGGGGTGTGTTTTCACGGGGGACACATTTGCGGGGCGCACTGGGGGGGAACCAAAATGAGGGGGGAACCAAGTGTGCGGGGTACTGTTTCCGGGGGGACCCATTTGTGGGGCGCACCGGGGGGAACCAAAATGAGGGGGGAACCAAGTGTGCAGGGTACTGTTTCCAGGGGGACTCATTTGTGGGGCGCACCGGGGGGATCCAAAATGAGGGGGGAACCAAGTGTGCGGGGTACTGTTTCCGGGGGGACCCATTTGTGGGGAGCACCGGGGGGGAACCAAAATGAGGGGGGAACCATGTGTGCGGGGTTTTGTTTCCGGGGGGACCCATTTGTGGGGCGCACCGGGGGGGGAACCAAAATGAGGGGGGAACCAAGTGTGCGGGGTTTTGTTTCCGGGGGGACCCATTTGTGGGGCTCACCGGGGGGGGGTCCATGGGGTTTGGGTTAGGGTTAGGGTTAGATCCGTGAGGGTTAGGGGGTTAGGGTTGGGGTTCGGGGGTTAGGGTTGGGGGTTTAGGGTTGGGGGTTAGGGGGTTGGGGGGTTAGGGTTAGGGGGTTGGGGGTTTGGGGTTAGGGTATTTGGGGGGTTAGGGTTAGGGGGTTTGGGGGTTGGGGTTGGGTACTTGGGGGTTAGGATGGGGGGTTAGGGTTAGAGGATTAGGGTTAGGGTTAGATCTGTTAGGGTTGGGGGGTTAGGGTTAGATCCGTTAGGGTTAGGGGGTTAGGGTTGGGGGGTCGGGGGTTAGGGTTGGGGGGTTAGGGGGTTTGGGGGGTTATGGTTAGAGGGTTAGGGTTAGATCCGTTAGGGTCAGGCGGTTATGGTTGGGGAGTCGGGGGTTAGGGTTGGGGGGTTCGGGTTAGGCTTAGATCCGTTAGGGTTAGGGTGTGGGGGTTTGGGCGTTAGGGTTAGAGGGTTAGGGTTAGATCCGTTAGGGTTGGGGGGTTAGGGGGTTGGGGCGGTTAGGGTTAGAGGGTTAGGGTTAGGCTTAGATCCGTTAGGGGGTTTGGGCGTTAGGGTTAGAGGGTTAGGGTTAGATCCGTTAGGGTTGGGGGATTAGGGGGTTGGGGGGGTTAGGGTTAGAGGGTTAGGGTTAGGCTTAGATCCGTTAGGGTTAGGGGCTTAGGGGGTTTGGGCGTTAGGGTTAGAGGATTAGGGTTAGATCCGTTAGGGTTGGGGGTTTAGGGTTGGGGGTTTAGGGTTGGGGGTTAGGGGGTTGGGGGGTTAGGGTTAGGGGGTTTGTGGGTTGGGGTTGGGTACTTGGGGGGTTAGGGTTAGGGGGTCTGGGGGTTGGGGTTGGGTACTTGGGGGGTTAGGATGGGGGGTTAGGGTTAGAGGATTAGGGTTAGGGTTAGATCCGTTAGGGTTAGGGGGTTAGGGTTGGGGTTCGGGGGTTAGGGTTGGGGGTTTAGGGTTGGGGGTTAGGGGGTTGGGGGGTTAGGGTTAGGGGGTTGGGGGGTTAGGGTTAGGGTGTTTGCGGGGTTAGGGTTAGGGGGTTTGGGGGTTGGGGTTGGGTACTTAGGGGGTTAGGATGGGGGGTTAGGGTTAGAGGATTAGGGTTAGGGTTAGATCTGTTAGGGTTGTGGGGTTAGGGTTAGATCCGTTAGGGTTAGGGGGTTAGGGTTGGGGGGTTAGGGTTAGAGGGTTAGGGTTAGATCGGTTGGGGGGTCGGGGGTTAGGTTTGGGGGTTTAGGAGTTTGGGGGTTAGGGTTAGAGGGTTAGGGTTAGGGTTTGATCCGTTAGGGTTAGGGGGTTATGGTTGGGGGTTAGGGTTGGGGGGTTAGGGTTAGGGGGTTTGGGGGTTGGGGTTGGGTACTTGTGGCCCGCAGGGCGCCCGGTGGCCCTACTGGCGTCACCAGCGGCCACCTTGGGGTCAACGGCAGCGGTTTTGGGGTTTCGGTCTTCTGGGTGCTGACATGCCCCCCCCCGCACCCCCCCAGGCATCCTGGCCCTGCAGCTGCCCCCGGGGGGGCTCGACGCCAAGTCCTACAGGTGAGAACCAGTCCCCTCCGCCCCCTAAATGCGCCCCCAACCCCCAAGATGCCCCCAGACCCCCCCCAAATTGACCCCCCCCAATTTATTCCCCCCCCCCCCAGCGCTTGCCTCCACCTGGCCGAGATGCAGCATCGGGTGCGGAAGGCGCTGGCAGAGTGCGAGCGGCTGCTGCGGGCACGGGTAGGACGGGGGGGAGACAAAATGGGGGGGGGGCACCAAGGGGGGGGTGTCCATGGGGCTTGGGGAGACCCCAAGGGTGGGGGGGAACCAAAATGAGGGGGGAACCAAGTTTGCGGGGTGCGGTGCCAGGGGGACACATTTGTGGGGCGCACCGGGGGGGGGAACCAAAATGAGGGGGGAACCAAAAGTGCGGGGTTTTGTTTCCGGGGGGACACATTTGTGGGGAGCACTGGGGGGAACCAAAATGAGGGGGGAACCATGTGTGCGGGGTTTTGTTTCCGGGGGGACCCATTTGTGGGGCGCACCGGGGGGGGGAACCAAAATGAGGGGGGAACCAAATGTGCGGGTTTTTTTTTCCGGGGGGACACATTTGTGGGGCGCACCGGTGGGGGAACCAAAATGAGGGGGGAACCAAGTGTGCGGGGTTTTGCTTCCGGGGGGACAAATTTATGGGGCGCACCGGGGGGGGAACCAAAATGAGGGGGGAAACAATGTGCGGGGTTTTGTTTCCGGGGGGACACATTTGAGGGGCGCAGCGGGGGGGGTCCATGGGGTTTGGGTTAGGGTTAGGGTTAGATCCGTTAGGGTTAGGGGGTTAGGGTTGTGGTTCGGGGGTTAGGGTTGGGGGTTTAGGTTTGGGGGTTAGGGGGTTGGGGGGTTAGGGTTAGGGGGTTGGGGGGTTAGGGTTAGGGTGTTTGGGGGGTTAGGGTTAGGGGGTTTGGGGGTTGGGGTTGGGTACTTAGGGGGTTAGGATGGGGGGTTAGGGTTAGAGGATTAGGGTTAGGGTTAGATCTGTTAGGGTTGTGGGGTTAGGGTTAGATCCGTTAGGGTTAGGGGGTTAGGGTTGGGGGGTTAGGGTTAGATCGGTTGGGGGTTCGGGGGTTAGGGTTGGGGGTTTAGGAGTTTGGGGGGTTAGGGTTAGAGGGTTAGGGTTAGGGTTTGATCCGTTAGGGTTAGGGGGTTATGGTTGGGGGTTAGGGTTGGGGGGTTAGGGTTAGGGGGTTTGGGGGTTGGGGTTGGGTACTTGTGGCCCGCGGGGCGCCCGGTGGCCCTACCGGCGTCACCAGCGGCCACCTTGGGGT
>NW_027076275.1:0-35296 GCF_963932015.1 Anas acuta | reverse complement strand
TTAGTGTCATTTTTGTGGATTTTTGGGGGGGATTTTGTGTTTTTTTTGGGGGGGATTTTAGGGCAGTTTTGGGGCATTTTGGGGCAATTTTAGTGTCATTTTTATGGATTTTTGGGGGGGGATTTCATGTTTTTTTGGGGGGGGATTTTGGGGCAGCTTTAGGGGCATTTTTGTGGATTTTTTGGGGAATTTTGTGTTTTTTATGGGGGGGAGGGATTTTGGGGCTATTTTAGGGGCATTTTTGTGGATTTTTGGGGGGGATTTGGGGGCATTTTTAGTGTCATTTTTATGGATTTTTTGGGGGGAGATTTCATGTTTTTTGGGGGGATTTTGGGCCTATTTTAGGGACGTTTTTGTTGATTTTTGGGGGGAACTTTGTATTTTTTGGGGGGGGGGATTTTGGGGCTATTTTGGGGGCATTTTTGTGGATTTTTGGGGGGGATTTGGGGGCATTTTTAGTGTCATTTTTGTTGATTTTTTGGGGGGGATTTCATGTTTTTTTGGGGGGGATTTTGGGCCTATTTTAGGGGCATTTTCGTGGATTTTTGGGGGAGATTTCATGTTTTTTGGGGGGGAATTTGGGGCAGTTTTAGTGTCATTTTTGTGGATTTTTGGGGGGATTTCATGTTTTTTTGGGGGGGGGGGATTTGGGGGCTATTTTAGGGGCATTTTGGGCAGTTTTAGGGGCATTTTTATGGATTTTTTGGGGAATTTTGTGGTTTTTTTTTTAGGGGGGAGGGATTTGGGGGCAGTTTTAGTGTCATTTTTGTGGATTTTTGGGGGGGATTTTGTTTTTTTTGGGGGGGTGATTTTGGGACAGTTTTGGGGGCATTTTTGTGGATTTTTGGGGGGATTTGGGGGCATTTTTAGTGTCAATTTTGTGGATTTTTTGGGGGGATTTCATGTTTTTGGGGGGAGGGATTTTGGGGCATTTTTAGTGTCATTTTTATGGATTTTTGGGGGGGATTTCATGTTTTTAGGGTGGAGATTTTGGGGCAATTTTAGTGTCATTTTTGTGGATTTTTGGGGGGATTTTGGGGCAGTTTTAGGGGCATTTAGGGCAATTTTAGCATCATTTTCACGTATTTTTGGGTCATTTTGCGCCCTTTTCATTCCATTTCTTCCACGCTTCCATTTTTCCCCCCCAAATCCCTTATTTTTTCCCCTTTTCGGGCCGTTTTTTCGGGGGATGGGGATCGGGGTCCTCCCCGCCCCCCCCCTCAATCCCCTATATCCGTCCCCTATAGGCGAGGGGCTGCTGCGCTCCATGGGGGCGGCGGCGGGGTCCCCCTATGGGGTGGGGGTGCTGACCCACATGCTGCGCTGCGGGGCCCCCCCGGCGCGCCTGGCCTGCGCCACCGCCCTGCCGCTGCTGGCCAGGTACGTATGGACCCTATAGAGACCCTATAGAGACCCTATAGATCCCTTATAGACCCCCTATAGAGCCCCTATAGAGCCCCTATGGATCCCCTAGACCCCCTATATGACCCCCTATAGATCCCCTACAGATCCCCTATGGACCCCCTATAGAGCCCCTATAGAACCCTATAGACCCTCATTATGGCCCCCTATAGATCCCCTATAGAGCCCCTATAGAACCCCCATAGAGCCCCTATGGATCCCCTATAGAGCCCCTATAGATTCCCTATAAGACCCCCTATGGATCCCCTATAGATCCCCTATGGAGCCCCTATAGATCCCTATAGATCCCTTATAGAGCCCCTATAGAGCCCCTATGGATCTCCTATAGATCCCCTAGATCCCCTATATAGCCCCCTATGGACCCCCTATAGACCCCCTATAGAGCCCCTATGGACCCCCTATAGAGCCCCTATGGATCCCCTATGGACCCCTATAGAGCCCCTATAGAGCCCCTATGGACCCCCTATGGATCCCCTATGGACCCCCTATAGAGCCCCTATAGAGCCCCTATAGAACCTCTTATAGAGCCCCTATAGATTCCCTATAAGACCCCCTATAGAGCCCCTATAGATCCCTATAGAGCCCCTATGGATCCCCTATGGACCCCCTATGGATCCCCTATAGATCCTCTATAGAACCCCTATATGGCCCCTACAGATCCCCTATGGACCCGCTATAGAGCCCCTATAGAGCCCCTATAGAACCCCCATAGAACCCTATAGACCCCCATTATGGCCCCCTATAGATTCCCTATGGACCCCCTATAGAGCCCCTATAGATCCCCTATGGACCCCCTATAGAACCCCGCTGGACCCCCTATAGAGCCCTTATGGACCCCCAGTATGACCCCCTATAGATTCCCTATGGACCCCCTATGGACCCCCTATAGAGCCCCTATGGATACCCTATAGATCCCCTATAGAACCCTATAGACCCCCATTATGGTCCCCTGTAGATTCCCTATGGACCCCCTATAGATCCCCTATAGAGCCCCTATGGATCCCTTATAGAGCCCCCATAGACCCCCTATAGAACCCCCATAGAGCCCCTATGGATCCCCTATAGATCCCCTATAGATCCCTTATAGAGCCCCTATAGATTCCCTATAGAGCCCCTATGGAGCCCCTATAGATCCCTATAGAGCCCCTATGGACCCCCTATGGATCCCCTATAGATCCCCTATAGAACCCCTATATGGCCCCTACAGATCCCCTATGGACCCGCTATAGAGCCCCTATAGAACCCCCATAGAACCCTATAGACCCCCATTATGGCCCCCTATAGATTCCCTATGGACCCCCTATAGAGCCCCTATGGATCCCCTATAGAGCCCCTATGGATCCCCTATGGACCCCCTATAGAACCCCGCTGGACCCCCTATAGAGCCCTTATGGACCCCCAGTATGACCCCCTATAGATTCCCTATGGACCCCCTATGGACCCCCTATAGAGCCCCTATGGAGCCCCTATAGAGCCCCTATGGATACCCTATAGATCCCCTATAGAACCCTATAGACCCCCATTATGGTCCCCTGTAGATTCCCTATGGACCCCCTATAGATCCCCTATAGAGCCCCTATGGATCCCTTATAGAGCCCCCATAGATCCCCTATAGAACCCCCATAGAGCCCCTATGGATCCCCTATAGATCCCTTATAGAGCCCCTATAGATCCCCTATAGATCCCCTAGGTCCCCTATATGGCCCCCTATAGATTCCCTATAGAGCCCCTATGGATCCCCTATAGATTCCCTATGGAACCCCTATGGAGCCCCTATAGAGCCCCTATGGATCCCCTATAGAGCCCCTGTAGAACCCTATAGACCCCCAGTATGGCTCCTATAGATTCCCTATGGACCCCCTATAGAGCCCCTATAGAACCCTTATAGACCCCCTATGGAGCCCCTATGGACCCCCTATAGATCCCCTATATGGCCCCTTCTAGACCCCTATGGATCCCCTATAGAGCCCCTATAGAGCCCTTATAGAGCCCCTATGGAGCCCCTATAGAGCCCCTATGGATCTCTTATAGACCCCCTACAGAGCCCCTATGGATCCCCTGTAGAGCCCCTATAGAGCCCCTATGGATCCCCTATGGAGCCCTTATAGAGCCCCTATAGACCCCTATAGAGCCCCTATGGACCCCCTATAGAACCCCCATAGAGCCCCAATAGAGCCCCTATAGACCCCCTATGGATCCCCTATAGAGCCCCTATAGATCCCCTATAGAACCCTATAGACCCCCATTATGGCCCCCTATAGATTCCCTATGGACCCCCTATAGAGCCCCTACAGATCGCCTATAGGGCCCCTATGGATCCCTTACAGAACCCCTATAGACCCCCGATAGATCCCCTATAGATCCCCTATAGTGCCCCTCTAGAACCCCTATAGAGCCCCTACAGATCCCCTGTAGAGCCCCTATGGATCCCCGTTATGGCCCCCTATGGATCCCCTATAGATCCGCTATAGAACCCCTATAGACCCCCTATAGAACCCCCGTAGACCCCCTATAGAACCTCTTACAGATCCCCTATAGACCCCTTGTGGACCTCCTGTAGATCCCCTATAGATCCCCTATGGACCTCTTATAGGCCCCCTATAGATTCCCTACAGACCCCCTATAGACACCCCTATATATCCCTTATAGATCCCCTATAGATCCCCTATAGAACCCCTATAGATCCCCCATGAATCCCCTGTAGAGCCCCTATAGACCCCTCGTGGACCCCCTATGGACCCCCTATGGATCCCCTATAGATCCGTCCCCTATACCCCCCCGTCCCCTATAGAGACCCCCCCCACCCCCTCTAGAAGCCCCCCCCCACCCCCTATATAAGTGACCCTATACCCCCCCATCCCCTATAGAGACCCCCCCCAACCCCCATACCCCCCCCATCCCCTATAGAGACCCCCCCATCCCCTCTAGAAGCCCCCCCCCACCCCCTATATAGGTGACCCACCCCCACCCCCTATACCCCCCGACCCTATGTAGATGACCCTATAGCCCCCCCTTGTCCCTATATCCCCCCCGCCCCCTATATAGGTGACCCTATACCCCCCCAACCCCCTATAGAGACCCCCCCACCCCCCATATCCCCCCCATCCCCTATAGAGACCCCCCCATCCCCTCTAGAAGCCCCCCCCACCCTATAGAGACCCCCCCCCGCCCCCTAAACCCCCCCATCCCCTATAGAAGCCCCCCCTGACCCCCCCTGTCCCCCCCCCCAGGCCCTCGTCCCCGGCTCGGGCCCTGCTGTGGGGGGGGGAGGGGGGGCGCGGTGACCTATAGACTCCCCCCACCCCCTATACAGACCCCCCCCGCCCCCTATACCCCCCCCATCCCCTATAGATGACCCTATAGAGACCCCCCCTGACCCCCCCCTTGTGTCCCCCCCCCCCCCCAGGCCCTCGTCCCCGGCTCGGGCCCTGCTGTGGGGGGGGGGGGGGCGCGGTGGCCCTGCTGCTGGCGGCCGTCACCCGCGGCCCCCCCCCGGCCCCCTACCAGCCCCCCCCGGCCTTCGGGCTCTACGCCGCCGACGCCATCGCCCTCCTGTGGGCACAGCGCGGGGAGGTGGGGACGTTTTGGGGTGATTTTGGGCGTTTTCGGGGGTTTTGGTGGGTTTGGGGTGTTTTGGGGACGTTTATTTGGGGGTGTTAGGGGGGTTTGGGGGCGTTTTGGGGAGGTTTGGGGGGGTTAGGGGGAGATTTGGGGTGTCTGGGGGGCGTTTGGGGGCGTTTTGGGGTGTTTTGGGGCGTTTTGGGGTGGTTTGGGGCATTTTAAGGGCATTTATTTGTAGGCGTTTGGGGGCATTTTTTGACGTTTGGGGGGGTTTGGGGGCATTTGGGAGAGTTTGGGGGCGTTTTTGGGGAGTTAAGGGGGAGATTTGGGGCGTTTGAGGGGCGTTTGGGGGTGTTTGGGGTGTTTTGGGACGTTTTGGGGGGTTTTGGGGCATTTTGGGGTGGTTTGGGGCATTTTAAGGGCGTTTATTTGGAGGGGTTTGGGGGCGTTTTTTGACATTTGGGGGTGTTTGGGGGCATTTGGGAGCGTTTGGGGGCGTTTTTGGGGAGTTAAGGGGGACATTTGAGGCGTTTGGGGGTTCGGGGGCGTTTTGGGGCATTTTGGGGCTTTGGGGTCATTTTGGGAAGTTTGGGGCATTTTAAGGGCGTTTACTTGGAAGCGTTTGGGGCATTTTTTGACGTTTGGGGGGTGTTTGGGGGCGTTTGGGGGGGATTGGGGGTGTTTGGGGGCGTTTTTTGGGGAGATTGGGGACTTTTGGGAGGATTTTGGGGTGGTTTGTGGCATTTTAGGGCGTTTTGGGGCATTTTGGGGAAGTTTGGGGCATTTTAAGGGCGTTTATTTGGAGGTGTTTGGGGGCGTTTTTTGACGTTTGGGGGGCGTTTGGGGGGCGTTTTTGGGTGTTTAGGGGCGTTTTGGGGCGTTTTTGGGTGTTTTGGGTCATTTGGGGGAGTTTTGGGTCATTTTGGGGAGGTTTGGGACATTTTGGGGGTTTTTATTTGGGGGGTGTTGGGGGTGTTTGGGGGAGTTTTGGGGAGGTTTGGGGGCGTTTTGGGGCGTTTTTGGGGGGGTTGGGGGACCTTTGGGGGCTTTTGGGGTGGTTTGGGGGAATTTGGGGCATTTTGGAGGCTTTGGGGAAGTTTTTGGGCATTTTTGGCTGTTTTGGGGCATTTTCGGGGTGGTTTGGGGACGTTTATTTAAAGGATGTTGGGGGCGTTTTGGGGTGTTTGGGGGGGTTAGGGGGAGATTTGGGGCATTTGAGGGGTGTTCGGGGGTGTTTGGGGGTGTTTTGGGGCGTTTTGGGGCATTTTGGGGAGGTTTGGGGCATTTTAAGGGCGTTTATTTGGAGGCGTTTGGGGGCGTTTTTTGACGTTTGGGGAGCGTTTGGGGGTGTTTGGGGGTGTTTGGGGGGCGTTTTTTGGGGGTTTAGGGGGAGATTTGGGGCATTAGGGGGGTGTTCGGGGATGTTTTGGGGCAATTTGGGGCTTTGGGATCATTTTGGTAGGTTTGGGGTATTTTAAGGGAGTTTATTTGGAGGCGTTTGGGGGCGTTTTTTGACGTTTGGGGGCATTTTGGAGGTTTGGGGGGAATTGGGGGTGTTTTGGGGGGGCTAGGGGACTTTTGGGGGGTTTGGGGTGGTTTGGGGCATTTTGGGGGCATTTATTTGGGGGGTGTTGGGGGGTATTTGGGGGTGTTTTGGGGTGTCTTGGGGGTCTTTGGGGGCATTTTGGGGGTTTGGGGCATTTTGGGGCGTTTTGGGGGCATGCTGGGGGCGTTTGGGGTGTTTGGGGGGGTGGGGGCGTTTTGGGCCATTTTGGGTGGTTTTGGGGCCATTTTGGGGTTTTGGGGGACGCTTTGGGGGATATTTTGGGATTTTGGTTTTTTTGGGACACTGGGACATTTGGGGACATTGGGGTCGTTTATTTGGGGACATTTGGGGACATTTGGGTGGTTTGGGGGACATTTTCGGGTGTTTGAGGGGCCATTTTGGGTGGTTTTGGGGCCATTTTGGGTGGTTTTGGGCCATTTTGGGGCTTTTGGGGGGATATTTTGGGATTTGGGGATTTTGGGGCCATTTTGGGGCTATTTGGGACCATTTGGGTGGGTTTGGGGGACATTTAGGGTGGTGTTGGGGCCATTTTGGGTGTTTGGGGGGCCATTTGGGGTGCTTTTGGGCCATTTCGGGTGCTTTTGGGGCCATTTTGGGGCTTTTGGGGTTATATTTTGGGATTTGGGTTTTTGGGACCATTTTGGGGCCAATTTGGGACCATTTGGGACCAATTGGGTGGGTTTGGGGGCCATTTTGGGGGGTTTGGGGGAAATTTTGGGGGTCCATTTCGGGTGATTTTGGGTTCTTTTGGGGTTATATTTGGATTTGGGGTTTTGGGACCATTTTGGGTCATTTTGGGGCAATTTGGGACCATCCTTGCCCTCCTTGCCCCGCAGGCCCCCCCAGAAGACGACGCGGCCACCCCGCGGCCCCCGGTGACGTCCCCGCGCCCCCCCCGGGCCACCAAACGTCCCCAAATTTCCCCAAATCCCCATTTGGGGGCCCCAAAACCACCCAAAAAGCCCCGGCTGGCCCCGGGGGGCCGCTGTCCCCAAATGTCCCCAAATTCGTGTCCCCAGACGACCCCAAATTCGTGTCCCCAAACCTCGAGGACCTCCAATTTGTCCTCGTGTCCCCAAACGTCCCCAAATTCGTGTCCCCAAATGTCCCAAACGTCCCCAAATTCGTGTCCCCAAATGTCCCAAACGACCCCAAATTCGTGTCCCCAAACCTCGAGGACCTCCAATTTGTCCTCGTGTCCCCAAACGTCCCCAAATTCGTGTCCCCAAATGTCCCCAAATTCGTGTCCCCAAACCTCCTCGAGGTCCTCAAACCCCTCCCCATGTCCCCAAACGTCCCCAAATCCCCAAATATCCCAAATGTCCCCAAATCTGTGTCCCCAAACCTCCTCGACCTCCTCCACCCCATGTCCTCCAACCTCCTTGACCTCCTCGAGGTCCTCCAAGCCACGACCTCCAAAATCGAGGTCCTCCAACCCAACCTTGTGTCCCCAAATGTCCCCAAATTTGTGTCCCCAAACCTCCTTGAGGTCCTCCAACCCATCCCAACCTCCTCCAACCTCCTTGACCTTCTCCAACCCATGTCCTCCAACCTCCTCCAGGTCCTCCAAGCCATGTTCTCAAAGGTTGAGGTCCTCCAACCCATCTCCACCTCCTCCAACCTCCTCCACCTCCTCCACCCCACCTCCTTCAACCTCCTTGAGGTCCTCCACCCCATGTTCTCAAAGGTCCTCCAACCCATCCCCGTGTCCTTCAACCTCCTCCAACTCTTGTCCTCAAACCTTGAGGTCCTCCAACCCATCCTCATGTCCTCCAACCTCCTCGACCTCCTCCAATTCTTGTCCTCCAACCTCCTCAAGGTCCTCCAACCCATCCCAACCTTCTCCAACCTCCTCCAACCCATGTCCTCAACCGTCTTCAAGGTCCTCCAAGCCATGTTCTCAAAAGTTGAGGTCCTCCAACTCATCCCAACCTCCTCCAACCTCCAAAAACTCTTCCAGCCCACATCCTCCACCCTCCTTGAGGTCCTCCAAGCCATGTCCTCAAACCTTGAGGTCCTCCACCCCATCCAACCTCCTTCAACCTCCTCAACCTCCTCCAACCCACATCCTCCAACCTCCTCGAGGTTCTCCAAGCCATGTCCTCAAACCTTGACGTCCTCCACCCCATCCCCATGTCCTCCAACCTCCTCAACCTCCTTGAACTCTTGTCCTCCAACCTCCTTGATGTCCTCCAAGCCATGTTCTCAAAAGTTGAGGTCCTCCAACCCATCCCAACCTCCTCCAACCTCCTCAATGTCCTCCAACTCTTGGCCTCCAACCTCCTTGAGATCCTCCAACCCATCCCAACCTCCCCCAACCTCCTCCAACCCATGTCCTCCACCCCCATTGAGGTCCTCCAACCCATCTCCACCTCCTCCAACCTCCTCCACCTCTTCTCCTCCACCCTCCTCGAGGTCCTCCAACCCATGTCCTCCAACCTCGAGGTCCTCCACCCCATCCCAACCTCCTCCAACCTCCTCAACCTCCTCCACCTCTTCTCCTCCAACCTCCTTGAGGTCCTCCACCCCATCCCAACCTCCTCAACCCTCCTCAACCTCCTCCAACCCATGTCCTCCACCCCCGTTGAGGTCCTCCAACCCATCCCCTTGTCCTCCAACCTCCTCCAACTCTTCTCCTCCAACGTTCTCCAGGTCCTCCAACCCATCCTCATGTCCTCCAACCTCCTTGACCTCCTCCACCCCACATCCTCCAACCTCCTTGAGGTCCTCCAACTCTTGTCCTCAACCCTCTTTGAGGTCCTCCAACCCATCCCAACCTCCCCCAACCTCCTCAACCTCCTTGAACTCTTGTCCTCCAACCTCCTTGATGTCCTCCGAGCCATGTTCTCAAAAGTTGAGGTCCTCCAACCCATCCCAACCTTCTCCAACCTCCTCCACCCCACATCCTCCAACCTCCTTGAGGTCCTCCAAGCCATGTCCTCAAAGGTTGAGGTCCTCCAACCCATCTCTACCTCCTCCAACCTCCTCAACCTCCTCCAACCCATGTCCTCCACCCCCGTTGAGGTCCTCCAACCCATCCCAACCTCCTCCAACCTCCTCCAACTCTTCTCCTCCAACGTTCTCCAGGTCCTCCAACCCATCCTCATGTCCTCCAACCTCCTTGACCTCCTCCACCCCACATCCTCCAACGTCCTCCAGGTCCTCCAACCCATCCCCACCTCCTCCATCCTCCAAGAACTCTTCCAACCCATGTCCTCAAAGCTCATCGAGGTCCTCCAAGCCATGTCCTCAAACCTCGAGGTCCTCCACCCCATCCCAACCTCCTCCAACCTCTTCAAGGTCCTCCAACTCTTGGCCTCCAACCTCCTTGACCTCCACCCCACATCCTCCAATGTCCTTGAGGTCCTCCAAGCCATGTTCTCAAACCTTGAGGTCCTCCACCCCATCCCAACCTTCTCCAACCTCCTCCAACCCATGTCCTCCAATGTCCTCCAGTTCCTCCACCCCATCTCCACCTCCTCCAACCTCCTCCAGGTCCTCCAACTCTTGGCCTCCAATGTCTTCAAGCTCCTCCACCCCATCCCAACCTCCTCCAACCTCCTCCAACTCTTGTCCTCCAACCTCTTTGAGGTCCTCCAAGCCATGTCCTCCACCCTTGAGGTCCTCCAACCCATCCCAACCTTCTCCAACCTCCTCCACCCCACATCCTCCAACCTCCTTGAGGTCCTCCAACTCTTGCCCTCCAACCTTGATGTCCTCCAACCCATCCCAACCTCCTCCAACCTCCTCAACCTCCTCCAACCCACATCCTCCAACCTCCTCGAGGTTCTCCAAGCCATGTCCTCAAACCTTGACGTCCTCCACCCCATCCCCATGTCCTCCAACCTCATTGACCTCCTCCAACTCTTCTCCTCCACCCTCCTTGAGGTCCTCCACCCCCTCCCCACCTCCTCCACCCTCCTCCACCTCTTCTCCTCCCCCCTCCCCGACCTCCTCCAACCCCTCCCCACCCCCTTGCCCTTACTCCCTCTCCCCCCACGACCTCCTCCTCCTCCCCGACGGCTCCCCCCCGGGCCTCCCGGCCACCCGCTCCATTTTGGCCACCTCCTCCCCCGTTTTGGAAGCCATGCTGGCCGGCTCCTTCCCCGAGGCCCACCAGGACGCCGTGGCCTTCCTCCAGGCCCCCCGCCGCCCCCTCCTCCTCCTCCTCCACTACCTCCACGGCTGCCGGGGCCCCCCCTGCCCCCAATTGTCCCCCCCAATCCACCCGGGGGCGGCCGACGGCGCCGTGGCCTTGGCCCGCCGCTACCTGGTGGCCGGTTTGGAGGGGACGCTGGCCACCGCCTTGGTGGCCCCCCCGGCCACCCTCTGGGCCCTGGCCGAGCGTTGGGCTTGCGTCCCCTTGGCCACCAGGGCCACCGGGCTCCTCCTGGCCGGGTCCCCCCCCCGGGTGGCCCGGAGCCTGGCCCAGGTGGCCCGGGTGGCCCGGTGGCCGGGGATTTTGGCCAAGGCCTTGGCGGTCGCCTTGAGCCCCCCCGGGCTGGGGCCCCGCTTGGAAATGGGGGAGCCCTGGGGGGGGGGGGACCCCTTGGTGGGGCCGTTTCGGGGTTTTGGGGACCTGCGGGGAGGTTTTGGGGACCCCCCCGAGGATTTGGGGGACACCTCCGAGGATTTTGGGGACCCCAAGGGGGGTTTTGGGGACCCCCAGCAGGATTTTGGGGACTCTCAGGGGGGGTTTGGGGACCCCCAGCGGGATTTTGGGGACCCCGAGGGGGGTTTTGGGGACTCCCAGGGGGATTTTGGGGACCTCCAGATGGATTTTGGGGACCCCCCCGAGGATTTTGGGGACCTCCAGGAGGACCTCAAGGAGGTTGAAGAGGATTTTGGGGACCCCCAGGAGGATTTTGGGGACACCTCCGAGGATTTTGGGGACACCTCCGAGGACCTCAGGTCTACCCAGGAGGATTTTGGGGACCCCCAGGAAGACTTTGGGGACTCCCAGGAGGATTTTGGGGACAGCTGGGGGGGTTTTGGGGACCTCCAGGAGGATTTTGGGGACTTTGGGGACACCTCCGAGGACCTTGGGGACCTCCAGGACCTCCAGGATGATTTTGGGGACCCCCAGGAAGATTTTGGGGACCCCCAGGTGGATTTTGGGGACCCCCAGCAGGATTTTGGGGACCCCCGTGAGGATTTTGGGGACACCCTTGAGGATTTTGGGGACTCCTCCGAGGATTTTGGGGACCTCCAGGACCTCCAGGAGGATTTTGGGGACCCCCAGGAAGATTTTGGGGACTCCCAGCAGGATTTTGGGGACCCCCAAGAAGATTTTGGGGACCCCCAGGTGGATTTTGGGGACCCCCAGGAAGATTTTGGGGACTCCCACGAGGATTTTGGGGAACCCCAGGAAGATTTTGGGGACCCCCGGGAGGATTTTGGGGACCCCCCGATGGAGGTGGAGGGACCCCCCTGAGCCCCCCCCCCAGGGACCTCCTCTGGGGACATTTCGGAGACTTTTGGGGACCCCTCCCAAAAAATGGGGACACGGAGGCCGGGGGTGGCCTCCAGGAGAAATTTGGGGACCCCCCAGGAGAATTTTGGGGACCCCAAGGGGAGGTCGGGGACCTCCAGGAGAAATTTTGGGACCTGCAGGAGAATTTTGGGGACCCCCAGGAGAATTTTGGGGACCTCCAGAAGGTGTCGAGGCCAATTTTGGGTGACAAAAAGGAGGCCGAGGACCTCCAAAAAAATTTTGGGGACCTCCAAAAAGTTTTGGGGACCTCCAAAAAAATTTTGGGGACCTCCAAAAAATTTTGGGGACCTCCAAAAGTTTTTGGGGACCTCTTTGGGGACCTTGGTGGCCTCCAGAAGGTGTCAAGGCCAATTTTGGGTGACAAAGGCGAGGCTGAGGACCTCCAAAAAATTTTGGGGACCTCCAAAAAATTTTGGGACCTCCAAAAAGATTTTGGGGGACCTCAAAAAAAATTTGGGGACCTCCAAAAATTTTGGGGACCTAAAAAAATTTGGGGACTTCCAAAAAAATTTTGGGACCTCCAAAAAATTTTGGGGCCGCCAAAAAATTTTGGGGACCTCCAAAAAATTTTGGGGACCTCCAAAAAGACCTCGGTGGCCTCCCCGGGCAAGCGGAGGCCCGAAAAGGAGGCCCCACGTTTTTGGGGTGAAAAACGCGGTTTTTGGGGCCCTTCCCCCCCCCCGGGTGACCAAAAATGGGGAGCCCCAAATTTTGGGGGGGGGATGGGGAAAAAGGGGAGGGGGAGGGGGCTGGGTTTTGGGGCGATTTCCCGGGGTTTTGGGGCCGCGGTTGTAGCGACGCACAATAAAGGAGGTGAAATGGCTGCGGGGGGCTCTGCCCCATAGATTCTGGGGGGCGCTGCCCCATAGATCCCTGCCCCATAGATCCCTGCCCCATAGATCCCTGCCCCACAGATTCTGGGGGTCCCAGCCCCACACATCCCAGCCCCACATATTCCGGGGGTCCCTGCCCCATAGATTCCTGCCCCATAGGTCCCTGCCCCACACATTCTGTGGGTCCCAGCCCCATAGATCCCAGCCCCATAGGCCCCAGCCCCATAGATCCCAGGGGTCCCTGCCCCATAGATCCTTGCCCCACACATTCTGTGGGTCTCAGCCCCACAGATCCTCGCCCCACAGATTCTGGGGGTCCTTGCCCCATAGATCCCTGCCCCATAGATCCTAGCCCCACAGGTCCCTGCCCCACAGATTCTGGGGGTCCCTGCCCCACACATCCTGGGGGTCTCAGCCCCACATATTCCGTGGGTCCCTGCCCCACACATCCCAGCCCCATAGATTCTGGGGGTCCCAGCCCCACACATCCCAGCCCCACACATCCCGGGGGTCCCTGCCCCATAGATCCCAGCCCCATAGATCCCAGCCCCATAGATCCCTGCCCCACACATTGTGGGGGTCCCAGCCCCACAGATCCTGGCCTCATAGATTCTGGGGGTCCTTGCCCCATAGATTCCTGCCCCATAGGTCCCTGCCCCACACATTCTGTGGGTCCCAGCCCCATAGATCTCAGTCCCATAGACCCATAGATTCCAGCCCCACACATTCCTGCCCCACATATTCTGTGGGTCCCTGCCCCACACATCTCAGCCCCACAGATCCCAGCCCCACAGATTCCGTGGGTCCCTGCCCCATAGATCCCAGCCCCACAGGTCCCTGCCCCACACATCCTGGGGGTCCCAGCCCCACATGTTCCGTGGGTCCCTGCCCCACATATTCTGGGGGTCCCTGCCCCACACATCCCAGACCCACACATTCTGTGGGTCCCAGCCCCACAGATCCCAGCCCCACAGGTCCCAGCCCCATAGATTCTGGGGGTCCCAGCCCCACAGATCCCTGCCCCACACATTCCGGGGGTCTCAGCCCCACACATCCCTGCCCCACACATTCCGGGGGTCCCTGCCCCATAGATCCCTGCCCCACACATCCTGGGGGTCTCAGCCCCACAGATCCCTGCCCCATAGATTCTGGGGGGCGCTGCCCCATAGATCCCTGCCCCATAGATCCCTGCCCCACACATCCCAGGGGTCTCAGCCCCACACATTCCATGGGTCCCTGCCCCACAGATCCTCGCCCCACACATTCTGGGGGTCCTTGCCCCATAGATCCCAGCCCCACAGGTCCCTGCCCCACAGATTCCGGGGGTCCCTGCCCCATAGATCCTTGCCCCACACATTGTGGGGGTCCCAGCCCCACAGATCCTGGCCCCACAGATTCTGGGGGTCCTTGCCCCATAGATCCCAGCCCCACAGGTCCCTGCCCCACATATTCCGGGGGTCTCAGCCCCACAGATCCTCGCCCCACAGATTCTGGGGGTCCTTGCCCCATAGATCCCAGCGCCACACATCCTGGGGGTCTCAGCCCCACACATTCCATGGGTCCCAGCCCCACAGATCCCAGCCCCACACATTCTGGGGGTCCCAGCCCCATAGATCCCACAGGTCCCAGCCCCACACATCCCAGCCCCACACATCCCGGGGGTCCCAGCCCCATAGATCCCTGCCCCATAGGTCCCTGCCCCATAGATCCCAGGGCCACACATCCCGGGGGTCCCAGGCCCACACATCCCAGCCCCACAGATCCCTGCCCCATAGATCCTATAGGACCCTGCCCCATAGATCCCTGCCCCATAGATCCCATAGATCCCATAGATCCCATAGATCCCAGCCCCACACATTCCTGCCCCATAGATCCCTGCCCCATAGGACCCAGCCCCACACATCCCATAGGCCCCAGCCCCACAGATCCCAGCCCCATAGATCTCTGCCGCATAGATCCCATAGGTCCCAGCCCCATTGATCCCACAGATCCCTGCCCCACACATCCCAGCCCCACACATCCCAGCCCCATAGATCCCTGCCCCATAGATCCCTGCCCCATAGATCCCTGCCCCATAGATCCCTGCCCCACACATCCTACAGATCCCAGCCCCATAGGACCCTGCCCTATAGATCCCTGCCCCATAGATCCCATAGGTCCCAGCCCCATAGATCCCCGCCCCATAGATTCCAGCCCCATAGATCCCTGCCCCATAGATCCCTGCCCCATAGATCCCTGCCCCATAGATCCCAGCCCCACAGATCCCAACCCCATAGACCCCTGCCCCATAGATCCCATAGGTCCCAGCCCCATAGATCCCTGCCCCATAGATCCCCGCCCCATAGATCCTGCCCCATAGACCCCTGCCCCACACATCCCTGCCCCATAGATCCCTGCCCAATAGATCCCTGCCCCACACATCCCATAGGTCCCAGCCCCACACATCCCAGCCCCACACATCCCAGGGGTCCCAGCCCCATAGCTCCCTGCCCCATAGATCCCATAGGACCCTGCCCCACACATCCCAGCCCCATAGATCCCTGCCCCATAGATCCAAGCCCCATAGGTCCCAGCCCCACACATCCCAGCCCCACACATCCCAGCCCCATAGATCCCAACCCCATAGATCCCCGCCCCATAGATCCCAGCCCCATAGATCCCAGCCCCATAGATCCTGCCCCATAGATCCTATAGGTCCCAGCCCCATAGATCCCCGCCCCATAGATCCCTGCCCCATAGATCCCAGCCCCATAGATCCCAGCCCCATAGATCCCAGCCCCATATATCCGAGCCCCATAGATCCCCGCCCCATAGATCCTGCCCCATAGATCCTGCCCCATAGATCCTGCCCCACACATCCCGGGTTCCCCCCCCCCTTCCCTCCCCCCCCCCCCCCCCATTTTTGGGATCCCCCCCCCGGATCCCCCCCCCCCCCCCCCCCCCCCCGTGCCCCTCCCCCCGGGGCCGCCACTTCCATATTTGGGCATCGCGGGGCCGCGGGGGGGGGGCGGGGCCGGGGGGGCCCCACCCGGAGCCACCATGGAGGAGCTGGGTAAGGGCGGGGGGACCCCAAAACTGCCCCAAAACTGCCCCAAAACTGCCCCAGAGGGACCCCATAGCGACCCTATAGGGACCCCATAACCGCCCCATAGGGACCCTATAGAGAACCCATAGGGACCCCATAGAGACCCTATAGGGATCCCATACGGACCCCATAACTGCCCCATAGAGACCCCATAACTGCCCCACAGGGAGCCCAGAGGGACCCCATAGCCGGCCCTATAAGTGACCCTATAGCCCCGACCCTATTGCCAAGACCCTATAGCGACCCTATAGATGCCCTATAGCCAGCCCTATAGCCCCGACCCTATAGAGACCCCATAGGGACCCCATAACTGCCCCATAGAGACCCCAGAGGGACCCCAGAGAGACCCCAGAGGGACCCTATAGAGACCCTATAGCTGGCCCTATAGTCGGCCCTATAAGCGACCCTATAGCCAAGACCCATAGCGACCCTATAGAGACCCCAGAGAGACCCCATAACTGCCCCATAGCGACCCCATAACTACCCTATAGGGACCCCATAACTGCCCCATAGGGACCCCATGGAGACCCCATAGCTGGCCCTATAAGCGACCCTATAGCCCCGACCCTATAGCCAAGACCCCATAGAGACCCTATAGAGACCCTATAGAGACCCTATAGCCCCGACCCTATAGGGACCCCATAGGGACCCCATAACTGCCCCATAGGGACCCCAGAGAGACCCCATCGGGACCCTATAGGGACCCTATGGCCGGCCCTATAGTCGGCCCTATAAGCGACCCTATAGCCCCAACCCTATAGAGACCCCATAGAGACCCTATAGTGACCCTATAGCTGCCCTATAGCCCCGACCCTATAGCCGAGACCCCATAGAGACCCCATAGGGACCTCATAGGGACCCCATAGAGACCCCATAACTGCCCTATAGGGACCCCAGAGGGACCCCAGAGAGACCCTATAGCGACCCTATAGCGGGCCCCATAAGTGACCCTATAGCCCCGACCCTATAGCCCTGACCCTATAGCGGCCCTATAAGATACCCCATAGAGACCCTATAGCTGCCCTATAGCCAGCCCTATAGCCCCGACCCCATAGAGACCCTATAGAGACCCCATAGAGACCCCATAGGGACCCTATAGAGACCCTATGGCCGGCCCTATAGAGACCCTATAGCCCCGACCCTATAGCCACGACCCCATAGTGACCCCATAGAGACCCTATAGCTGCCCTATAGATGCCCTATAGCCCCGACCCTGTAGCCTAGATCCTATAGAGACCCTATAGGGACCCCATAGGGACCCCAGAGGGACCCCAGAGAGACCCTATAGGGACCCCATAGCCGGCCCTATAAGGGACCCTATAGCCCTGACCCTGTAGCCAAGACCCTATAGCGACCCTATAGCTGCCCTATAGCTGACCCTATAGCCCCAACCCTATAGCGGCCCTATAGAAACCCTATAGAGACCCTGTAAAGACCCCATAGCTGCCCTATAGCCGGCCCTATAAGCGACCCTATAGCCCCGACCCTATAAGCAATCCTATAGCCCTGACCCTATAGGTGCCCTATAGCCCCGAACCTATAAGACCCCATAGAGACCCTATAGCCAGCCCTATAAGCGACCCTATAGCCCCGACCCTATAGCCAAGACCCCATAGTGACCCCATAGAGACCCTATAGAGACCCTAAAGCCCCGTCCCTATAGCAGCCCTATAGAGACCCCATACAGACCCCATAACTGCTCTATAGGGACCCCAGAGAGACCCCAAAGGGACCCTATAGTCGGCCCTATAAGCTACCCTATAGCCCCGACCCTATAGCTGAGACCCTATAGAGACCCTATAGAGACCCCATACAGACCCTATAGCTGCCCTATAGCCCCGACCCTATAGCCAAGACCCCATAGAGACCCCATAACTGCCCTATAGGGACCCCAGAGGGACCCCAGAGAGACCCCATAGGGACCCTATAGCCAGCCCTATAAGTGACCCTATAGCCCCGACCCTATAGCCAAGACCCTATAGCGACCCTATAGAGACCCCATAACTGCCCCAGAGAGACCCCATAGGGACCCTACAGCCAGCCCTATAAGTGACCCTATAGCCCTGACCCCATAGAGACCCTATAGAGACCCCATAGGGACCCCATAACTGCCCTATAGGGACCCCAGAGGGACCCCATAGCCGGCCCTATAAGTGACCCTATAGCCCCAACCCTATAGTGGCCCTATAGAGACCCTGTAGAGACCCTATAGGGACCCTATAGCTGCCCTATAGCCCCGACCCTATAGCCGAGACCCCATAGAAACCCCATAACTGCCCCATAGGGACCCCAGAGAGACCCCATAGGGACCCCATAGCGACCCTATAGCGGGCCCCATAAGTGACCCTATAGCCCCGACCCTATAGCCAAGACCCTATAGCGACCCTATAGATGCCCTATAGCCGACCCTACAGCCCCGACCCTATAGCAGCCCTATAGAGACCCCATAGAGACCCCATAACTGCCCCAGAGAGACCCCTTAGGGACCCTATAGCCAGCCCTATAAGCGACCCTATAGCCCCGACCCCATAGAGACCCTATAGAGACCCCATAGGGACCCCATAGAGACCCTATAGAGACCCTAAAGCCCCGACCCTATAGCGGCCCTATAGAGACCCCACAGGGACCCCATAGCGACCCTATAGCCGGCCCTATAGTCGGCCCTATAAGTGACCCTATAGCCCCGACCCTATAGAGACCCTATAGAGACCCTGTAGAGACCCTATAGGGACTCTATAGCTGCCCTATAGCCCCGACCCTGTAGCCAAGACCCTATAGAGACCCTATAGAGACCCCACAGGGACCCTATAGCCAGCCCTATAAGCGACCCTATAGCCAAGACCCCATAGGGACCCTATAGAGACCCCATAGGGACCCCAGAGAGACCCCAGAGGGACCCTATAGAGACCCTATGGCCGGCCCTATAGGCAACCCTATAGCTGTCCCTATAGCCCTGACCCCATACCCGACCCTATATCCCGTCCCTATACAATCCCTATAGCCTGACCCTATAGCCCCAACCCTATACCAGCCCCTATACCTGACCCTATAACCCTGACCCTAAAACCCCGTGACCCCATAACCCCATGACCCCATAACCCTGATCCCATATGCCCGACCCCATAACCCCTGACCCTATAAACCCCATAACCCCGACCCCCATAACCCCCTGACCCCATAACCCCATGACCCTATAACCCCTGACTCCATAACCCCTGACCCCATAACCCTGACCCCATAACCCCTGACCCTATAACCCCTGACCCTATAACCTCATAGCCCCGACCCCATAACCCCCTGACCCCATAACCCCCTGACCCCATAACCCCCAACCCCATAACCCTGACCCTATAACCCCATGATCCTTGACCCCATAACCCCTGACCCTGTAACCCTGACCCTATAACCCCTGACCCCATAACCCCATAACCCCTGACCCTATAAACCCGTGACCCTTGACCCCATAACCCTTGACCCCATAACCCCATAACCCCGACCCCATAACCCCTGACCCTATAACTGACCCCATAACCCCTGACCCCATAACCCCAACCCCATAACCCCATAACCCTGACCCCATAAACACCTGACCCCATAACCTCATAGCCCCGACCCCATAACCCCCTGACCCCATAACCCCTGACCCCATAACCCCATAACCCCTGACCCCATAACCCCTGACCCCATAACCCCATAACCCTTGACCCCATAACCCCATAACCCCCTGACCCCATAACCCTGACCCCATAACCCCTGTCCCCATAACCCCATAGCCCCTGACCCTATAACTGACCCCATAACCCCTGACCCCATAACCCCATAACCCTGACCCCATAACTCCCTGACCCCATAACCCCTGACCCTATAACCCCATGACCCTATAACCCCATGACCCTACAACCCCTGACCCTATAAACCCCAACCCCACAACCCCATAACCCTGACCCTATAACCCCATAACCCTTGACCCCATAACCCCCTGACCCTATAACCCCAACCCCATAACCCCTGACCCCATAACCCCTGACCCTATAACTGACCCCATAACCCCTGACCCCATAACCCCATAACCCTGACCCTATAACCCCTGACCCCATAACCCCTGACCCTATAACCGACCCCATAACCCCGTGACCCCATAACCCCGCAGACGCCCTATTGGCTGACCTCGAGGTCACGACCTCTCACCTCGCCCGGAGGCCCCGCCCCCCCGCCGACCCCGTGAGATTTGGGGCCGTTTCGGGACTTTTTGGGGTTTTGGGGATTTTGGGGCCTTTTGGGGTCTTTTGGGGTCTTTTGGGGTCTTAGGGGTTTTGGGGGTTTTGGGGGTTTTTGGGGTCATTGGGGTATTTAGGATTTTGGGGTCATTTGGGGTTTTTGGGGTCGTTTAGGGTCTTTTGGGGTCTTTGGTTATTTGGGGTCGTTTGGGGTATTTGGGGTCATTTCGGATTTAGGGGATTTTGGGGTCTTTTGGGGCCTTTTGGGGCCTTTTGGGGTCTTTTGAGGTCTATGGGGGTCAGGGGGGCTTTGGGGATTTAGGGGATTTTTGGGTCATTTGGGGTCTTTTGGGGTCATTGGGGATTTTGGGGTCGTTTGGGGTATTTGGGGTCATTTGGGATTTAGGGGATTTTGGGGTCTTTTGGGGTCTTTTGGGGCTTTTTGGGGTTTTTGGGGTCTTTGGGGTTTTGGGGGTTTTTGGGGTCATTGGGGTATTTAGGATTTTGGGGTCATTTGGGGTATTTGGGGTCATTTAGGATTTAGGGGATTTGGGGGTCTTTTGGGGCCTTTTGGGGTCTTTTGGGGTTTTGGGGGGTCATTTAGGATTTAGGGGATTTTGGGGTCTTTTGGGGTGTTTGGGGATCTGGGAGCTTTGGGAATTTAGGGGATATCAGGGTCATTTGGGGTATTTGGGGTCGTTTGGGATTTAGGGAATTTTGGGGTCTTTTGGGGTCTATGGGGATCTGGGGGCTTTGGGGATTTACGGGATATTGGGGTCATTTGGGGTCATTTGGGGTTTTTGGGGTCGTTTAGGGTCTTTTGGGGTTTCTGGGGTCATTTGGGGTATTTGGGGTCATTTGGGATTTAGGGGATTTTGGGTCCTTTTGGGGTCTTTTGAGGTCTATGGGGGTCAGGGGGCTTTGGGGCTTTAGGGGATTTTGGGGTCATTTAGTGTCTTTTGAGGTTTTGGGGTATTTGGGGTCATTTGGGGTATTTGGGGTCGTTTGGGATTTAGGGGATTTTGGAGCCTTTTGGGGTCTTTTGGGGCCTTTTGGGGTCTATGGGGGTCAGGGGGCTTTAGGGATTTAGGGGATTTTGGGGTCATTTGGTGTCATTTGGGGTTTTTGGGGTCGTTTAGGGTCTTTTGGGGTCTTTGGGGATTTTGGAGTCATTTGGGGTATTTGGGGTTGTTTGGGATTTAGGGGATTTTGGGGTCTTTTGGGGTCTTTTGGGGCCTTTTGGGGTCTTTTGGGGTCTATGGGGTTCGGGGGGCTTTGGGGATTTAGGGGATTTTGGGGTCATTTGGGGTTTTTTGGGGTCATTTAGGGTCTTTTGGGGTCTTTGGTTATTTGGGGTCGTTTGGGGTATTTGGGGTCGTTTGGGATTTAGGGGATTTTGGAGCCTTTTGGGGTCTTTTGGGGTCTTTGGGGTTTTGGGGGGTCATTGGGGTATTTAGGATTTTTGGGTCATTTGGGGTTTTGGGGGCCTTTTGGGGCCTTTTGGGGTCTTTGGTTATTTGGGGTCGTTTGGGGTATTTGGGGTCGTTTGGGATTTAGGGGATTTTGGGGTCTTTTGGGGTCTTTGGGGGTTTTCGGGGGGTCATTTAGGATTTAGGGTCTTTTGGGGTCATTTGGGGGTTTTTGGGGTATTTGGGGGTCATTTGGGGATTTTGGGGTCGTTTGGGATTTAGGGGATTTTGGGGTCTTTTGGGGTCTTTTGGGGTCAGTGGGGGTTGGGAAGCTTTGGGGATTTAGGGGATATTGGGGCCTTTTGGGGTCATTTAGGGTTTTTGGGGTATTTAGGGTCTTTTGGGTTCTTTGGGGATTTTGGGGTCATTTGGGGTCATTTGGGGTATTTAGGATTTTGGGATCTTTTGGGGTCATTTGGGATTTGGGGGATTTGGGGGTCATTTGGGGTCATTTGGGGCATTGGGATCCTTTAGGATTTCGGGGATATTGGGGTCTTTTGGGGTCTTTTGGGGTTCTTTGGGGTCTTTTGGGTTCTTTGGGGCCGTTTGGGGATTTTGGGGCCGTTTTGGGGTTATTTGGGGCCTTTTTGGGGTCGGGGGGGAGCCGTTAACCCTTCGCCTGCCGCCCCCAGCCCCCGAGCTCGCCCCCGGCTGTGGGGTCGGAGAGGGACCAAGTCTACAGGTACGGGGTCCTTATGGGGTCAGGGGGCGTTATGGGGTCAGGGGTCATGGGGTGGGGTCATGGGGTCATGGGTTATGGGGTCATGGGGTTATAGGGTCATGGGGTTATGGGGTCAGGGGTCATGGGGGGCTATGGGGTGGGATTTTGGGGTTATGGGGTCATGGGGTTATGGGGTTATGGGGTCAGGGTTATGGGGTCAGGGGTCATGGGGGCGGGGGGTGGGGTTTTGGGGTTATGGGGTTTTTGGGGTTTTGGGGTTATGGGGTCAGGGGTCATGGGGTTATGGGGTTATGGGGTCACAGGGTTATGGGGTCAGGGTTATGGGGTTTTGGGGTTATGGGGTCATGGGGTCAGGGTTATGGGGGTCGTTATGGGGTTGGGGGTCATGGGGTGGGGTTATGGGGTCACAGGGTTATGGGGTCAGGGGTTATGGGGTCAGGGGGGTTATGGGGTCATGGGGGTTATGGGGTTATGGGGTCGGGGGTTATGGGGTTATGGGGTTATGGGGTCATGGGGTCAGGGGGTGAGGTTATGGGGTCAGGGGTCATGGGGGCAGGGGGTGGGGTTTTGGGGTTATGGGGTCACAGGGTTATGGGGTTATGGGGTCAGGGGGTTATGGGGTTATGGGGTTAAAGGGTCATGGGGTTATGGGGTTATGGGGTTATGGGGTCATGGGGTTATGGGGTCACAGGGTTATGGGGTCATGGGGTTATGGGGTCAGGGGTTATGGGGTCACAGGGTTATGGGGTCACAGGGTTATGGGGTCAAGGGTTATGGGGTCATGGGGTTATGGGGTCATGGGGTCACAGGGTTATGGGGTTATGGGGTTTGGGGGTTATGGGGTCAGGGTTATGGGGTCAGGGTTATGGGGTCATGGGGTTATGGGGTCATGGGATTATGGGGTCATGGGGTCATGGGGTTATGGGGTCATGGGGTCATGGGGTTATGGGGTCATGGGGTCAGGGGGTTATGGGGTCATGGGGTCAGGGGGTGGGGTTTTGGGGTTATGGGGTTATGGGGTTATGGGGTTTTGGGGTTTTGGGGTCATGGGGTCATGGGGTCATGGGGTCAGGGGTTGGGGGGTCATGGGGTTAAGGGGTTATGGGGTTATGGGGGTCACAGGGTTATGGGGTCACAGGGTTATGGGGTCAGGGGGTCATGGGGTTATGGGGTCAGAGGGTTATGGGGTCATGGGGGTCAGGGGTCATGGGGTTATGGGGTCAGGGGTTATGGGGTTATGGGGTCGGGGGTCATGGGGTCATGGGGTTTTGGGGTTATGGGGTCATGGGGTTATGGGGTCAGGGTTATGGGGTCATGGGGTTATGGGGTCACAGGGTTATGGGGTTATGGGGTCATGGGGTTATGGGGTCATGGGGTCATGGGGTTATGGGGTTATGGGGTTATGGGGTCATGGGGTCAGGGGGTGAGGTTATGGGGTCAGGGGTCATGGGGGCAGGGGGTGGGGTTTTGGGGTTATGGGGTCATGGGGTTAGGGGGTCAGGGGTTATGGGGTTATGGGGTCGGGGGTTATGGGGTCACGGGGTTATGGGGTCAGGGGTTATGGGGGTCAGGGGGTCATGGGGTGGGGTTATGGGGTCACGGGGTTTATGGGGTTGGGGGGTTATGGGGTTATGGGGTCATGGGGTTTTGGGGTTATGGGGTTATGGGGTCATGGGGTTATGGGGTCACAAGGTTATGGGGTTATGGGGTTATGGGGTCATGGGTCATGGGGTGGGGTTATGGGGTCAGGGGGTTATGGGGTTTTGGGGTTATGGGGTCACAGGGTTATGGGGTCAGGGGTTATGGGGGGTTATGGGGTCATGGGGTTATGGGGTCATGGGGGCGGTGGGTGGGATTTGGGGGTTATGGGGTTATGGGGTTATGGGGGTCAGGGTTATGGGGTCATGGGTCATGGGGTCATGGGGTTATGGGGTCAGTGTTATGGGGTTATGGGGTTTGGGGTTATGGGGTCATGGGGTTATGGGGTTAGGGGGTTATGGTGTTATGGGGTCATGGGGGCGGGGGGTGGGGTTTTGGGGTCATGGGGTTATGGGGTCAGGGGTTATGGGGTCAGGGTTATGGGGTCGGGGGTTATGGGGTCAGGGTTATGGGGTCAGGGGTTATGGGGTCAGGGGGTGGGGTTTTGGGGTTATGGGGTTATGGGGTCAGGGGTTATGGGGTCAGGGGGTTATGGGGTCAGGGGGTTATGGGGTTATGGGGTCAGGGGGTTATGGGGTCGGGGGTTATGGGGTGGGGTTATGGGGTCGGGGGTCATGGGGTCAGGGTTATGGGGTCACGGGGTTATGGGGTTATGGGGTCACGGGGTCATGGGGTCATGGGGTCATGGGGTCATGGGGTCATGGGGTCATGGGGTTATGGGGTTATGGGGTCAGGTTATGGGGTTATGGGGTTATGGGATCAGGGGTCATGGGGTGGGGTTATGGGGTCATGGGGTTATGGGGTTATGGGGTCAGGGGGTGGGGTTTTGGGGTTTTGGGGTTATGGGGTTATGGGGTCAGGGGTCATGGGGTTATGGGGTTATGGGGTTATGGGGTCATGGGGTTATGGGGTTATGGGGTTATGGGGTTATGGGGTTATGGGGTTATGGGTTATGGGGTCAGGGGTTATGGGGTCAGGGGGTTATGGGGTTATGGGGTTGGGGGGTTATGGGGTCATAGGGTCATGGGTTATGGGGTCAGGGGGTTATGGGGTCACAGGGTTATGGGGTCATGGGGTCATGGGGGGCTATGGGGTGGGATTTTGGGGTTTTGGGGTTATGGGGTCATGGGGTGGGGTTATGGGGTTATGGGGTTGGGGGTTATGGGGTCATGGGGTCAGGGGTTATGGGGTCATGGGGGGCGGGGGGTGGGGTTTTGGGGTTATGGGGTCATGGGGTTATGGGGTCGGGGGTTATGGGGTCAGGGGTTATGGGGTTATGGGGTCACAGGGTTATGGGGTCAGGGGGTTATGGGGTCAGGGGGTTATGGGGTGGGGTTATGGGGTCGGGGGTTATGGGGTCAGGGGTCATGGGGTGGGGTTATGGGGTTATAGGGTCAGGGGGTTATGGGTCGGGGTTATGGGGTCATGGGGTTATGGGGTCAGGGGTTATGGGGTTATGGGGTCATGGGGGTTATGGGGTCAGGGGGTTTTGGGGTTATGGGGTTATGGGGTCATGGGGGCGGGGGGTGGGGTTTTGGGGTTATGGGGTTATGGGGTCGGGGGTCATGGGGTTGTGGGGTCGGGGGGTTAAGGGGTCATGGGGGTTATGGGGTCAGGGTTATGGGGTCATGGGGTTATGGGGTTGGGGTTATGGGGTCATGGGGTTATGGGGTTATGGGGTTGGGGGGTTATGGGGTCATGGGGTCATGGGGTTATAGGGTTATGGGGTTATGGGGTCAGGGTTATGGGGTCAGGGGTTATGGGGTCAGGGTTATGGGGTTATGGGGTTTTGGGGTTTTGGGGTTTTGGGGTTATGGGGTCAGGGGTTATGGGGTCATGGGGTCATGGGGTTATGGGGTCATGGGGTTATGGGGTCACGGGGTTATGGGGTTTGGGGGTTTTGGGGTTATGGGGTTATGGGGTCAGGGTTATGGGGTCAGGGGTCATGGGGTTGGGTTATGGGGTCACAGGGTTATGGGGTCGTTATGGGGTCGGGGGTCATGGGGTGGGGTTATGGGGTCAGGGGTTATGGGGTCAGGGGTTATGGGGGTGTGGTTATGGGGTCACAGGGTTATGGGGTCAGGGGTTATGGGGTTATGGGGTTTTGGGGTTATGGGGTTATGGGGGTCAGGGTTATGGGGTCATGGGGGGCTATGGGGTGGGATTTTGGGGTTATGGGGTTATGGGGTCAGGGGGTTATGTTATGGGGTCACGGGGTCACGGGGTCATTGGGGGTTATGGGGTTATGGGGTTATAGGATTTGGGGGATTATGGGGTCACGGGGCTATGGGGTCATGGGGTTATGGGGTCATGAGGGGTTATGGGGTTATGGGGTTATGGGGTCACGGGGTCACGGGGTTATGGGGTTTTGGGGTCGCCCCCAGCGCGGTGCAGAAGCCCCCCGCCCCCCGCCCGCCCCCGTCCCCCGGCCTGGGGGACCTGGACCGGCTCCTGCGGGACCTCAGCGCCACCCACAGCTGCATCGCAGGTACCCAAAATCCCCCGAATTCACCCCAAAACCCGCCCCGGCGACCCCGGGAACAGCTTCGGCCGCCCCAAAAACCCCCCGGACCCCAAATCCCAGAGAATTAGCCCCAAAAATGTCCCCAAGACCCCAAATCCTACTAAATTGACCCCAAATCCTATTAATTTGACCCCAAATCCCACTAAATTGACCCCAAATCCCACCAAATTGACCCAAAATCCCAACAAATTAACCCCAAATCCCAACAAATTGACCCAAATCCCAATAAATTGCCCCAAATTCCAACCGATTGACCCCCAAAATGTCCCCAGGACCCCAAATCCTACTAAATTGACCCAAAATCCTATTATTTTGACCCCAAATCCCCCGAATTCACCCCAAAACCCGCCCCGGCGACCCCAGAAACGGCTTCAGCCACCCCAAAAACCCCCCGGACCCCAAATCCCAGAGAATTAGCCCCAAAAATGTCCCCAAGACCCCAAATCCTACTAAATTGACCCCAAATCCTATTAATTTGACCCAAAATCCCCCGAATCCGCCCCAAAACCCGCCCCGGCGACCCCGGAAACGGCTTCGGCCGCCCCAAAAACCCCCCGGACCCCAAATCCGCCCAAATCCCAGTGAATTAGCCCCAAAAATTTCCCCGGGACCACAAATCCTACTAAATTGACCCAAAATCCTATTAATTTGACCCCAAATCCCAAGAAATTGACCCAAAATCTCAACAAATTGACCCCAAATCCCAACAAATTGACCCAAATCCCAACAAATTGACCCAAATCCCAATAAATTACCCCAAATCCCAACAAATTGACCCCCAAAATGTCCCCGGGACCCCAAATCCTACTAAATTGACCCAAAATCCTATTATTTTGACCCCAAATCCCCCGAATCCGCCCCAAAACCCGCCCCGGTGACCCCGGGAACGGCTTCGGCCGCCCCAAAACCCCCCGGACCCCAAATCCGCCCAAATCCCAGTGAATTAGCCCCAAAAATTTCCCCTGGACCCCAAATCCTACTAAATTGACCCAAAATCCTATTAATTTGACCCCAAATCCCAAGAAATTGACCCAAAATCCCACCAAATTAAACCCAAATCCCAACAAATTGACCCCAAATCCCAACAAATTGACCCAAATCCCAATAAATTACCCCAAATTCCAGCCGATTGACCCCAAAATGTCCCCATGACACCAAATCCTACTAAATTGACCCAAAATCCTATTAATTTGACCCCAAATCCCAACAAATTACCCCAAATCCCACCAAATTAACCCCAAATCCCAACAAATTAACCCAAATCCCAATAAATTACCCCAAATTCCAGCCGATTGACCCCCAAAATGTCCCCAGGACCCCAAATCCTACTAAATTGACCCAAAATCCTATTATTTTGACCCCAAATCCCCCGAATCCACCCCAAAACCAGCCCCGGCGACCCCGGAAACGGCTTCGGCTGCCCCAAAAACCCCCCGGACCCCAAATCCACCCAAATCCCAGTGAATTAGCCCCAAAATTGTCCCCGGGACCCCAAATCCTACTAAATTGACCCCAAATCCTATTAATTTGACCCCAAATCCCAACAAATTGACCCCAAATCCCAACAAATTGACCCAAAATCCCAACAAATTAACCCCAAATCCCAACAAATTGACCCAAATCCCAATAAATTACCCCAAATTCCAGCCATTTAACCCCAAAAATGTCCCTGGGACCCCAAATCCTACTAAGTTGACCCAAAATCCTATTAATTTGACCCCAAATCCCCGAATTCACCCCAAAACCCACCCCGGCGACCCCAGAAAGGGCTTCGGCTGCCCCAAAAACCCCCCGGACCCCAAATCCCAGAGAATTAGCCCCAAAAATGTCCCCAAGACCCCAAATCCTACTAAATTGACCCAAAGTCCTATTAATTTGACCCCAAAATCCCCGAATTCACCCCAAAACCCACCCCGGCGACCCCGGGAACGGCTTCGGCCGCCCCAAAAACCCCCCGGACCCCAAATCCCAGAGAATTAGCCCCAAAAATGTCCCCAAGACCCCAAATCCTACTAAATTGACCCAAAATCCTATTAATTTGACCCCAAATCCTAAGAAATTGACCCAAAATCCCAACAAATTGACCCCAAATCCCAACAAATTGACCCAAATCCCAATAAATTACCCAAATCCCAGCGAATTGGCCCCAAAAATGTCCCCGGGACCCCAAATCCTATTAATTTGACCCAAAATCCTACTAAATTGACCCCAAATCCTATTAATTTGACCCCAAATCCCAACAAATTGACCCAAAATCCCAACAAATTGCCCCAAATCCCAACACATTGACCCCAAAACCCCCTTTTCTCACCCCAAAATCCTATAATGACCCTAAACCTCTCCATTGACCCTAAAACCCCATTTCTCACCCCAAAACTCCCTCCTTGACCCCAAACCCTCTTATTTCACCCCAAACCCCCCTTTTCACCCCAAATCCTCCCTTACTGACCCCAAAACCCCCTTTTCTCACCCCAAAAGCCTTCATTGACCCCAAAACCCCGTTTTCTCACCCCAAAACCCTCCATTGACCCCCAAACCCCCTTTTCTCACCCCAAAACCCTTCATTAACCCCAAAACCCCCATTTCTCACCCCAAAACCCATTTTTTCACCCCAAAACCCTTCATTGACCCCAAAACCCCCATTTCTCACCCCAAAACCCTTCATTGACCCAAAACCCCCATTTCTCACCCCAAAACCCTTCATTGACCCCAAAACCCCCTTTTCTCACCCCAAAACCCTTCATTAACCCCAAAACCCCCATTTCTCACCCCAAAACCCTTCATTAACCCCAAATCCCCTTTTCTCACCCCAAAACCCTTCATTGACCCCAAAACCCCCATTTCTCACCCCAAAACCCTATATTCACCCCAAAACCCCTTTTCTCACCCCAAAACCCTTCATTGACCCCAAACCCCATTTTTTCACCCCAAACCTTTCTTTTTCACCCCCACTCCCCCCTTTTTTCACCCTAAAACCTCTCCGTTGACCAAAATCCCCCTTTTTCACCCCAAAATCTTCTGCCCCCCAGACGAGCTCCTGGCCCAGGCCCCTCCCCCCCCGAGGACGGAGCCCGCGGACGAGGAACCCCCCCCTCGGTGAGCGACCCCAAAAACCCCAAATTTGGGGGTTTTCACCCCAAAAAAACACCCATTTTGGCTGTTTTTACCCCAAAACCCTATATTTCACCCCAAAACTCCCTCAGCCTCCAAAAACAAGGCCTCGAATCCAACTTCCACCATTTTGTCCTCAAAAAAAGGCCGAAATCCCAAAATTTTGAGGTTTTCCCCCACAAAAAAATCCTATATTTCACCCCAAAACACCCTGAAAACCCCAAAATACCCTAAAAACCCTAAAAACCCATTATTTCACCCCAAAACTCCCCCAGCCTCCAAAAAACAGGCCTCGAATCCCAACCACCACCATTTCGGCCTCCAAAAAAAAGGCCAAAATCCCAAAATTTTGAGGTTTTTCCCCTACAAAAAAATCCTATATTTCACCCCAAAACACCCTGAAAAACCCTAAAAAAAAAACTAAAAAACCCTAAATCCCACGATTTCACCCCCAAAACCTTCTTGGCCTCCAAAAAACGAGCCTCAAATCCAACCTCCACCATTTTGTCCTCCAAAAAAAAAGGCTGAAACCTCAAAATTTCGAGGTCCTTCCCCTATAAAAAAAGATAAATATTGTATCCCAAAACAATCTAAAATAACCCCCAAAACCCTAAATCCCACTATTTCACCCAAAACTCCCTCAGCCTCCAAAAAATGAGCCTCAAATCCAACCACCACCATTTTGTCCTCCAAAAAAAAGGCTGAAACCTCAAAATTTCGACTTCTTCCCCTCCAAAAATGATAAATCCCACCCCAAAACACCCTAAAAAAAACTAAAAAAATCCTAAAAAAACCCTAAATCCCCCGATTTCACCCCAAAACAGCCCTCCCCTCCCGGCCTCCACGGCCACCCAGGAGCTGGACAAGCTGATGGCCTCGCTCTCCGACTTCAACCTGCGGGGTCCGGGGGGTTTTGGGGTCGCCCCAAAATCCCCCCAAAAATTTGGGGGCCCCCCCCCCCCCCGGGGAGAGCCTCGACTCCATGCTGGGGCTGCTGCAGGAGGACCTCAAGCGCCAGGGGGTGCGTTTTGGGGCGTTTTGGGGCTTTTTGGCGATTTTGGGGTTTTTTTTGGGGTGGTGGGAGGAAAGGTTTTGGGGTTTGGGTTTTTTTTGGGGGGGTTTTTAGGGGGTTTTGGGGTTTTTAGGGGGTTTTGGGGTGGGGGTGAATACGGAGGGGGGGGGGGGAGGGGGGGGTAACAAAATGGGGTGGTCCTAAATTCGGAGTCACCCCAAAATGGGGTGACCCCAAATCCGGATCACCCCAAAATGGGGTGACCCCAAATTTAGGAGTGACCCCAAATCCGGATTGCCCCAAAATGGGGTTACCCCAAATTTAGGAGTGACCCCAAATCCGGATTGCCCCAAATTGGGATGACCCCAAATCCGGATCACCCCAAAATGGGGTGACCCCCAAATTTAGGAGTGACCCCAAATCCGGATTGCCCCAAAATGGGGTTACCCCAAATTTAGGAGTGACCCCAAATCCGGATTGCCCCAAATTGGGATGACCCCAAATCCGGATCACCCCAAAATGGGGTGACCCCAAATTTAGGAGTGACCCCAAATCCGGATTGCCCCCGAAATGGAGTGACCCCGAATTTAGGAGTGACTCCGAATCCGGATCACCCCAAAATGGGGTGACCCCAAATCCAGATCATCCCAAAATGGGGTGACCCCAAATTTAGGAATGACCCAAAATGGGGTCAACCCTAAAATGGGGTCACCCCAAATCTGAATCACCCCCAAATTGGGGTCACCCCAAATTTAGGAGTGACCCCAAATCCGGATTGCCCCAAAATGGTGTCACCCCAAATCCAGATTGCCCCAAAATGGGGGTGACCCCAAATCCGGATCATCCCAAAATGGGGTCACCCCAAATTTAGGAGTGACCCCAAATCCGGATCATCCCAAATTGGGGTGACCCCAAATCCGGATCACCCCAAAATGGGGTCACCCCAAATTTAGGAGTGACCCCAAATCCGGATTGCCCCAAAATGGGGTCACCCCAAATCCGGATCACCCTAAAATGGGGTCAACCCAAATCCAGAGTGACCCCAAATGGGGTCAACCCTAAAATGGAGTCACTCCGAATCTGGACAACCCCAAATTGGGGTCACCCCAATTTAGGACTCACCCCCAAATCCAGATTGCCCCAAAATGGGGGTCACCCCAAAATCCCCCCAAAAATTTGGGGCGCCCCCCCCCGGGGAGAGCCTCGACTCCATGCTGGGGCTGCTGCAGGAGGACCTCAAGCGCCAGGGGGTGCGTTTTGGGGCGTTTTGGGGCTTTTTGGCGATTTTGGGGTTTTTGGGGTGGTGGGAGGAAAGGTTTTGGGGTTTGGGTTTTTTTTGGGGGGTTTTTAGGGGGTTTTGGGGTTTTTAGGGGGTTTTGGGGTGGGGGTGAATACGGAGGGGGGGGGGGGAGGGGGGTAATTTTTGGCGATTTTGGTTTTTTTTTTTTGGGGTGGTGGGAGGAAAGGTTTTGGGGTTTTGGGGGGTTTTTGGGGTTTTTAGGGGGTTTGGGGGTTTTTAGGGGGTTTTGGGGTGGGGGTGAATATGGGTGGGGGGGGAAGGGGGGGGTAACAAAATGGGGTGGTCTTAAATTCGGATTTACCCCAAAATAGGGTGACCCCAAATCCGGATCGCCCCAAAATGGGGTGACCCCAAAATTGGAGTGATTCCGGATCCAGATTGCCCCCAAAATGGGGTGACCCCGAATTTAGGAGTGACCCCAAATCCGGATTGCCCCAAAATGGGGTCAACCCAAATCCAGATCACCCCAAAATGGGGTCACCCCAAATTTAGGAGTGACCCCAAATCCAGATTGCCCCAAAATGGGGTCACCCCGAATTTAGGAGTGACCCCAAATCCGGATTGCCCCAAAATGGGGTCACCCCAAATCCGGATCACCCCAAAATGGGGTGACCCCAAATTTAGGAGTGACCCCAAATCTGGATCACCCCCAAAATGGGGTCACCCCAAATTTAGGAGTCACCCCAAATGGGGTCAACCCCAAAATGGGGTCACCCCAAATCCAGATCACCCCAAAACGGGGTGACCCCAAATTTAGGAGTGACCCCAAATCCGGATTGCCCCAAAATGGGGTCACCCCCAAAATCCCCCCAAAAATTTGGGGCGCCCCCCCCCCGGGGAGAGCCTCGACTCCATGCTGGGGCTGCTGCAGGAGGACCTCAAGCGCCAGGGGGTGCGTTTTGGGGCGTTTCGGGGCTTTTTGGCGATTTTGGTTTTTTTTTTTGGGGTGGTGGGAGGAAAGGTTTTGGGGTTTGGGGTTTTTTTTGGGGGTTTTTAGGGGGTTTTGGGGTTTTTAGGGGGTTTTGGGGTGGGGGTGAATATGGGGGGTGGGGGGGGAGGGGGGTAACAAAATGGGGTGGTCCTAAATTCGGATTTACCCCAAATTGGGGTGACCCCAAATCCGGAGTCACCCTAAATTGGGGTGACCCCAAATCCGGATCACCCCAAAATGGGGTGACCCCAAAATTGGAGTGATTCTGGATCCAGATTGCCCCCAAAATGGGGTCACCCCAAATTTAGGAGTGACCCCAAATCCGGATCGCCCCAAAATGGGGTGACCCCGAATTTAAGAGTGACCCCAAATGGAGTCAACCCCAAAATGGGGTGACCCCAAATCCGGAGTCACCCTAAATTGGGGTGACCCCAAATCCGGATCACCCCAAAATGGGGTGACCCCAAAATTGGAATGATTCCGGATCCAGAGTGACCCCAAATGGGGTCACCCCAAATTTAGGAGTGACCCCAAATCCGGATCACCCCAAAATGGGGTGACCCCAAATTTAAGAGTGACCCCAAATGGGGCCAACCCCAAAATGGGGTGACCCCAAATCCGGATCACCCCAAAATGGGGTCACCCCAAATCCAGATTGCCCCAAAATGGGGTGACCCCCAAATTCAGATCATCCCAAAATGGGGTGACCCCGAATTTAGGAGTGACCCCAAATCCGGATTGCCCCAAAATGGGGTCACCCTAAATCTAGATCACCCCAAAATGGGGGTCACCCCAAATTTAGGACTCACCCCAAATCTGGATTGCCCCAAAATGGGGTCACCCCAAATCCGGATCATCCCAAAATGGGGTGACCCCGAATTTAGGAGTGACCCCAAATCCGGATTCACCCCAAATTGGGGCGACCCCAAATCCGGATCACCCCAAAATGGGGGTCAAACCTAAAATGGGGTCAACACGAATCCAGAGTGACCCCAAATTGGGGTGACCCCAAATTTAGGAGTGACCCCAAATCCGGATTGCCCCAAAATGGGGTCACCCCAAATTTAGGAGTCACCCCAAATCCGGATTGCCCCAAAATGGGGTCACCCCAAATTTAGGAATGACCCAAAATGGGGTCAACCCTAAAACGGGGTCACTCTGAATCTGGATTGCCCCAAAACGGGGTCATCCTGAATTTAGGAGAGACCCCAAATCCGATTGCCCCAAAACTGAGTGACCCCAAATTTAGGAGTGATCCCAAATAGGGTGACCCCAAAAATGGAGTGATTCTGAATTTGCATCTCCCTAAAGTGGGGTCAACCCAAATCCGGAGTGACCCCAAATTGGTGTTTTTTACCCCAAAATGAACTTTTGGGTTCCCCGCCTCCACTTTTGGGGTATTTCACCCCAAAATTAACTTTTGGGGTCTCTGCCCCCCCCCAGGTGACCCCCTCGAGCCCCCCCCGGCTTTCGGGGTGCTCCCGCTGCGGCCCCCCCCGGCGCCCCCACCTGCGCCCGCTGCGGGCAGCCCGTGCTGCACGTGAGTAGGGGGCTATAGGGTCTATAGGGTCTGTAGGGTCTATAGGGGATGGGGGGGGGGTATAGGGGGCGAGGGGGGGGCTATGGGGTCTATAGGGGGTGTGGGGGGGTATGGGGGATATAGGGTCTGGGGGGGGTGTAGGGGATATAGGGGGTTTGGGGGGGGGCTATAGGGGATTTAGGGGGTAGGGGGTCTATAGGGGTGTGGGCGTTATGGGGTCTATAGGGTCTCTATATACATATGGATATTTAGGGTGTGTAGGGGTCTATAGGGGTCTTTGGGGGGGGTTTATAGGGTCCATAAGGTCTATGGGGGTCTTTGGGGGGGGTCTATAGGGGTCTTTCGGGGGGTGGTCTATAGGTTCTATAGGGGCTTATAGGGTCTATAGGGGTCTACAGTGTCTATAGAGGGTCTGTAGGGTCTATAGGGGGTCTATAGGGTCTATAGGGGTCTGTAGGGTCTATAGGGGATCTATGGGGTCTATAGGGGTCTATAGGGTCTATAGGGGTCTATAGGGGGTGTGTAGGGTCTATAGGGGTATACAGTGTCTATGGGGGATCTATGGGGTCTATAGGGTCTATAGGGGGTCTATAGGGTCTATACGGGTATATAGGGTCTATAGGGGTCTATAGGGGTCTGTGGGGCCTATAGGGGTCTGTGGGGTCTATAGGGGTCTGTAGGGGATCTATGGGGTCTATAGGGGTCTATAGGGTCTATAGGGGTCTATAGGGGTCTGTAGGGTCTATAGGGGATCTATGGGGTCTATAAGGGTATATAGGGTCTATAGGGGTCTGTGGGGTCTATAGGGGTCTATAGGGGTCTATAGGGTCTATAAGGGTCTATAGGGTCTATAGGGATATATAGGGTCTATAGGGTCTATAGGGGATCT
>NW_027076274.1:0-9464 GCF_963932015.1 Anas acuta | reverse complement strand
GGTTGCATTAATTGCAAGGGCTTGCACTAATTGCAAAGCAGTGTGCTAATTGCAAAGCCTTGCACAGTTTGCAAAGGGTTGTATTAATTGCAAAGCCTTGCACTAATTGCAAAGGTTGTATTAATTGCAAAGGGTTGCACGGTTTGCAAAGGGTTGCATTAATTGCAAGGAGTTGCATTAATTGCAAAGCTTTGCACTAATTGCAAGTGATTTGTATTAATTGCAAAGGGTTGTATTAATTGCAAGGCCTTGCACGGTTTGCAAAGGGTTCTATTAATTGCAAGGGCTTGCACTAATTGCAAAGTAGTGTGCTAATTGCAAATGCTTGCACGGTTTGCAAAGGGTTGCACTAATTGCAAGAGGTTGTATTAATTGCAAATGATTGCATTAATTGCAAGGCCTTGCACTAATTGCAAAGGGTTGTATAAATTGCAAGGGCTTGCACTAATTATGAAGCATTGCACTAATTGCAAAGCCATGCATGGTTTGCAAAAGGTTGCATTAATTGTAAAGCAGTGTGCTAATTGCAAAGCCTTGCACGATTTGCAAAGGGTTGCATTAATTGCAAGGGCTTGCACTAATTACAAAACCTTGCACTAATTGCAAAGGGTTGCATTAATTGCAAACGGTTGCATGGTTTGCAAAGGGTTGCAAAAATTGCAAATCAGTGTGCTGATTGTGAAGCATTGCACTAATTGCAAAGGCTTGCACTAATTATAAAGCCTTACACAGTTTGCAAAGGGTTGCATTAATTGCAAAGGGTTGCATTAATCGCAAGGGTTTGCACTAATTATAAAGCCTTGCACAGTTTGCAAAAGATAGCATTAATTGCAAAGAGTTGCATTAATTGCAAATGCTTGCACGGGTTGCAAAGTGTTGCACGACTAATTGCAAAGCCTTGCACTAATTGCAAATGATTGCATTAATTGCAAAGGCCTTGCACTAATTGGAAAGGGTTGTGCTAATTGCAAAGGGTTGTGTTAATTGTAAAGCCTTGCACTAATTGCAAAAGGTTGCACGGTTTGCAAAGGGTTGCATTAATTGCAAAGCCCTGCACTAATTGGAAAGGGTTGTATTAATTGCAAAAGCTTGCACTAATTGTAAAGCCTTGCACAGTTTGCAAAGGGTTGCATTAATTGCAAAAGGTTGAATTAATTGCAAGGGCTTACACTAATTGCAAAGCTTTGCACTGATTGCAAATGATTGTATTAATTGCAAAGGCTTGCACTAATTGCAAAGCAGTGTGCTAATTGCAAAGCATTGCACTAATTGCAAAGCCTTGCACGGTTTGCAAAGAGTTGCATTAATTGCTAGGAGTTGCATTAATTGCAAGCCCTTGCACTAATTGCAAAAGGTTGCACGGTTTGCAAAGGGTTGTATTAATTGCAAAGGGTTTCATTAATTACAAGGCGTTGCACTAATTGCAAATTATTGCATTAATTGCAACGGGTTGCGTTAACTGCAAGGGCTTGCACTAATTATAAAGCCTTGCACAGTTTGCAAAAGGTTGCATTAATTGCAAAGGGTTGTGCTAATTTCAAAGCCTTGCACTAATTACAAAGGGTTGTATTAGTTGCAAGGCCTTGCACTAATTATAAAGCCTTGCACTAATTGCAAGGGCTTGTACTAATTGCCAAAGGTTGCACTAATTGCAAAGAGTTGCATTAATTGCAAGCCCTTGCACTAATTGCAAAGGGTTACATTAACTGCAAGGCCTTGCACTAATTGCAAAGAGTTGCATTAATTGCAAGCCCTTGCACTAATTGCAAAGCACTGCGCTAATTAACAGGCCTTGCACTAATTGCAAAGTGTTGCACGACTAATTGCAAAGCCTTGCACTAATTACAAAGCCTTGCACTAATTGCAAAGCTTTGCACTAATTGCAATTAATTGCACTGCCTGGAAGCCATTACTGCTCATTGCATTAATTGCAATTCCTTACACTAATTGCAATTAGTTGCATTAATTACAATTAATTGCATTAATTACAATCCCTTGCATTAATTACAATGCCCTTCATTAATTACAACGCCTTGCATTAGTTACAATTAATTGCATTAATTGCAATTTGTTGCACTAATTAGCAGCCATCGCACCAAGAGCAGCTCGTTGCATTAATTACAACCCTTTGCACTAATTGGGATTACTCCCACAACCCATTGCAACCAGACATAGCCTTGCAACCGCTTGTAATTACTCCTCCAACCCATCGCATCCTCATTTACCCTTACAACTTGTTGTAACTACTCCTCCAACTCCTCGCAACCACATTTCCCCTTACAACCCATCGCAACTACTCCTCCAACCCATTCTAACCCCTTGCAACTACTCCTACAAACCCATCGCATCCTCATTTACCCTTGCAACCCATTGCAACTACTCCTTCAACCCATTGTAACCTCTTGCAACTACTCCTACAAACCCATCGCATCCTCATTTACCCTTGCAACCCATTGCAACTACTCCTTCAACCCTTTGTAACCTCTTACAACTACTCCTACAAACCCATCGCATCCTCATTTCCCCTTACAACTTGTTGTAGCTACTCCTCCAACCCCTCGCAACCACATTTCCCCTTGCAACTCATTGCAACTACTCCTCCAACACATTCTAACTTCTTGCAACTACTCCTACAACCCATTGTAACCTCATTTACCCTTGTAACCCGCTGCAACTACTCCTACAACCCATTGTAACCCTTTGCAACTACTCCTCCAACCCACTGTAACCTCTTGCAACTACTCCTCCAACCCATTCTAACCCCTTGCAACTACTCCTACAAACCCATCACATCCCCATTTACTCTTGCAACCCATTGCAACTACTCCTCCAACCCATTCTAACCTCTTGCAACTACTCCTACAAACCCCTTGCAACCACATTTACCCTTACAACTTGTTGTAACTACTCCTCCAACCCCTCGCAACCCCATTTCCCCTTCCAACCCATCGCAACTACTCCCCCAACCCATTGTAACCTCTTGCAACTACTCCTACAAACCCATCGCATCCTCATTTCCCCTTACAACTTGTTGTAACTACTCCTCCAACCCCTTGCAACCACAATTACCCTTACAAGCCGTAGCAATTACTCCTCCAACCCTTTGTAACCTCTTGCAACTACTCCTAGAACCCCCATTGCATCCTCATTTACCCTTACAACCTGTTGTAACTAATCCTACAACCCCTCGCAACCCCATTTCCCCTTACAACCCATCGCAACTACTCCTCCAACCCATTCTAACCTCTTGCAACTACTCCTCCAACCCACTGTAACCTCTTGCAACTACTCCTACAACCCATCACATCCTTATTTACCTTTGCAACCCATTGCAACTACTCCTTCAACCTATTGTAACCCCTTGCAACTACTACTACAACCCATCGCAACCACATTTACCCTTACAACTTGTTGTAACTCATCCTCCAACCCCTTGCAACCACATTTCCCCTTCCAACCCGTCGCAACCACCCCCCAACCCACCCCAACCCCACCCCACTCCTCCTCCTCCACCCCCGCAACCACCCCCCGACCTCCACCATGCCTTCCTCAATTAACTAACACTTCAATTACCCCCTTACTCACCCCCGTAGGATGCCGAAGGCTCCGCGGGGGAGGCCGGCCGAGCGCTACCGCCTGAAGTACAACCGGTTGCGGCGGGCGGCGCGGGCGCTGGTCTTCGAGAACGGGGCGCTCTGCGACGAGGTGGCGAGGTTGGAGGCCAAGTTCCTCCGGGCGCGGGACGAGCGCCGCTTCCTACTCACTCGTTTACTCCAACTCCGAGCTCTGGCCGGGCCCGAGGAGGCCGGGGGCGAGGGCGGGCGGAGGGCGAGGAGGGGAGGTGGGAGGAGGGATGGGGGGAAGGGGGCGGAGGGGAGGCCGGGGGGAGGGAGGAACGGGGGGAGGCCGGCGGGGGCGAGGGATTTGGGGTCGAGGGATTTGGGGTCAAGGGATTTGGGGTCAATGGGGTCAAGGGATTTGGGGTCAAGGGATTTGGGGTCGAGGGATTTGGGGTCGAGGGATTTGGGGTCAAGGGATTTGGGGTCAAGGGATGAGTTGAGGTCAACGGGGTCAAGGGATTTGGGGTCAAGGGATTTGGGGTCAATGGGATCAAGGGATTTGGGGTCAAGGGATTTGGGGTCAAGGGACGACGCGAGGCCGGCGGCCTCCAGGGACACGTTGAGGCCATCGGGGTCCCGCGACGCCCCCCTGGACGACCCCCGAGACCCCGCCCGACCCAACGGCCCCCGCGGTGCCCCCAAAATGGCGTCCACGGCCCCGGCGGCCATCTTGAGGCCCAACGAAGAGGCCTCCAACCTTGCCGGGCCGCGGCCCCGGCGCGCCGCGGCGCCGCCGCCGTTGCCGTTGACTCTCGGCCCTTTGACCATCCAAAATTTGGGGGTCGTCGGGGCCGGGGGGGGCCACCAACTTGCCCCCGGGCTACCGGAGCACCCGGCTCTTCGCCAGCTTGCGGAGGCCGGCCCGGCGTTGCCTCTACACTTGCCGGATCGTGGCCGGGCCCCCGGTGCGAAATCGTGGCCGAGGACGAGCCCGGGAGGGTTTTTTCGGGTGCCACGCCCGATTTTTGTCACGCCCGCCTCCTCCAGGCCTTGGAGGAGGCCGGGGGGAGGCCCCGGGGGTCTCCGCACGGCCCCGGGGCCGGCGAGGAATTTTTCGGCCTCACCCACCCCGTGGTCCGGAGGCATCTCCAAGGGGAGGCCGGGGCCTTCGTCCACCCCGAGGAGGAGGAGGAGGAGGAGGAGGACGATGAGGACGATGAGGACGATGAGGATGAGGAAGAGGAGGAGGAAGAGGAAGGCGCCGCCCAAGCCTTCCCCTACGGCGACATCTTCCTCGGCAGCCCCACGGGATCCGACGACTGACCCCGGGGTCCCCCGCCCTGTTTTTTTTTTTGGGGGGGGTCCCAAACTTTGGGGGGGGGGCCAAACTTTGGGGTGGGGCCCGAACTTTGGGGTGGGGCCCGAACTTTGGGGTTCTTTTTGGGGTGGGGCTTCTCCACGGGCCGCGGTCAAAATTAATACACGCGGAGGCGGAAAAACACCCAAAAAAACGGCTTTTATTGTCACCAGCCCCGCAGGGGGAGGGGAGGTGACCCCAAATTTTGGGGCCACGTCCCCCCCCAAACCCACCGGGTTCCTATTGGGGTGGGGGGGGGCCCTGGCTTCTCCACGGTCAAAATTAATACACGCGGAGGCGGAAAAACACCCAAAAAAACGGCTTTTATTGTCACCAGCACCGCGGGGGGAGGGGAGGTGACCCCAAATTTTGGGGCCACGTCCCCCCCCCACCCACCGGGTTCCTTTTGGGGTGGGGGGGGCCCCGGCTTCCCCGCGGTCAAAATTAATACACGCAGAGGCGGAAAAACACCCAAAAAAACGGCTTTTATTGTCACCAGCACCGCGGGGGGAGGGGAGGTGACCCCAAATTTTGGGGCCACGTCCCCCCCCAACCCACCGGGTTCCTTTTGGGGTGGGGGGGGGCCCCCGGCTTCCCCACAGTCAAAATTAATACACGCGGAGGCGGAAAAACACCCAAAAAAACGGCTTTTATTGTCACCAGCACCGCGGGGGGAGGGGAGGTGACCCCAAATTTTGGGGCCACGTCCCCCCCCCACCCACCGGGTTCCTTTTGGGGTGGGGGGGGGGCCCCCGGCTTCCCCGCAGTCAAAATTAATACACGCGGAGGCGGAAAAACACCCAAAAAATGGTTTTTATTGTCACCAGCACCGCGGGGGGAGGGGAGGTGACCCCAAATTTTGGGGCCACATCCCCCCCCCCAACCCACCGGGTTCCTACTGGAGGTTGTGGTAGATGTTGACGACGTCGGGGTGGTCCCCGAGGGCTTGGAGGAGGCGCTCGGCCTCCTCCCGCGTCCCCTCCGGTAGCGCCACGCGGTCCCGGGGCAGGTACTCGATGGTGGCCGAGAGCGGGCGCAACCCCGAAGCCTCCAGGTGGTCCCGAACGGCCCGAAGGGACGAGGGCTCGCAGATGAACTGGGTTTGGGGGTCAAAAGTTGGCCAGTTTGGGTTTGGGGACGGCCAACGGGGGTTGGGGGTGGTCAAAGGTTGGCCAAAGATGGGGGTAGAAGGTCAAGGGTTGGCCAAATTTGGGTTTGGGGGGTTTGGGGTGGTCAAAAGTTGGCCAACGGGGGTTGGGGGTGGTCAAGGGGTGGCCAATTTGGGTTTGGGGTGGTCAAGGGTTGGCCAAAGATGGGGGTAGAAGGTCAAGGGTTGGCCAAATTTGGGTTTGGGGTGGTCAAAATTTGGCCAGCGGGGGTTTGGGGTGGTCAAAAGTTGGCCAAAGATGGGGGTAGAAGGTCAAGGGTTGGCCAATTTGGGTTTGGGGTGGTCAAAAGTTGGCCAACGGGGGTTGGGGGTGGGCAAAATTTGGCCAATTTGGGTTTGGGGTGGTCAAGGGTTGGCCAATTTGGGTTTGGGGGTGGTCAGCGAGGGTTGGGGGTGGTCAAGGGTGGTTGGGGGTGGTCAAGGGTTGGCCAAATTTGGGTTTGGGGGTGGTCAAGGGTGGTTGGGGTGGTCAAGGGTTGGCCAATGGTCATTGGGGTTGGCCAACGGTTGCCCAACGGTCATCGGGGTGGCCAACGGTCATCTGGGGTGGCCAATGGTCATCGGGGGTGGCCAACGGTCATCTGGGGTGGCCAATGGTCATCGGGGTGGCCAACGGTCATCTGGGGTGGCCAATGGTCATCGGGGGTGGCCAACAGTTGCCCAACGGTCATCGGGGGTGGCCAGTGGTCATTGGGGTGGCCAAGGGTCATCGGTGGTGGCCAACAGTTGCCCAATGGTCACCGGGGGTGGCCAACGGTCATCATGGGTGGCCAATGGTCATCAGGGGTGGCCAAAAGTTGCCCAATGGCCATCAGGGTGGCCAATGGTTGCCCAATGGTCATCGGGGTGGCCAACGGTCATCGGGGTGGCCAACGGTCATTGGAGGTGGCCAATGGTCATCGGGGTGGCCAATGGTCATCGGGGGTGGCCAGTGGTCATCGGGGGTGGCCAATGGTCATCTGGGGTGGCCAACGGTCATCGGGGGTGGCCAATGGTCATCGGGGGTGGCCAATGGTTGCCCAACGGCCATTGGGGGTGGCCAGTGGTCATCGGTGGTGGCCAATGGTTGCCCAATGGTCATCATGGGTGGCCAACGGTCATTGGAGGTGGCCAACGGTCATCGGTGGTGGCCAACGGTCATCGGGGTGGCCAACAGTTGCCCAATGGTCATCGGGGTGGCCAATGGTTGCCCAATGGTCATTGGGGTGGCCAGTGGTCACTCAGGGTGGCCAGTGGTCATCAGGGGTGGCCAATGGTCATCAGGGTTGCCCAAAGGTCATCGGGGTGGCCAATGGTTGCCCAATGGTCATCATGGGTGGCCAACGGTTGCCCAATGGTCATCGGGGTGGCCAAGGGTCATCGGGGGTGGCCAACGGTTGCCCAATGGTCATCGGGGTGGCCAGTGGTCATCGGGGGTGGCCAGTGGTCAAGGGTTGCCCAATGGTCATCGGGGTGGCCAAGGGTCATCAGGGGTGGCCAGTGGTCATCGGGGTGGCCAATGGTTGCCCAATGGTCATCATGGGTGGCCAACGGTCATCGGTGGTGGCCAACGGTCATCGGGGTGGCCAGTGGTCAAGGGTTGCCCAAAGGTCATCGGGGGTGGCCAATGGTTGCCCAATGGTCATCATAGGTGGCCAACGGTCATTGGAGGTGGCCAATGGTCATCGGGGTGGCCAATGGTCATCGGGGATGGCCAGTGGTCATCGGGGGTGGCCAGTGGTCATCGGGGGTGGCCAATGGTCATCGGGGGTGGCCAATGGTCATCGGGGGTGGCCAGTGGTCAAGGGTTGCCCAAAGGTCATCGGGGTGGCCACCAGTTGCCCAATGGTCATCATGGGTGGCCAAGGGTCATTGGAGGTGGCCAACGGTCACTGGGGTGGCCAACGGTCATCGGGGGTGGCCAGTGGTCATCGGGGTTGGCCAATGGTCATCGGGGTTGCCCAATGGTCATCGGGGTTGGCCAACGGTCATCGGGGGTGGCCAACGGTCATTGGAGGTGGCCAGTGGTCATCGGGGTGGCCAATGGTCATCGGGGTTGCCCAACGGTCATTGGAGGTGGCCAATGGTCATCAGGGTGGCCAACAGTTGCCCAACGGTCATTGGGGTGGCCAGTGGTTGCCCAATGGTCATCGGGGGTGGCCAATGGTCATCGGGGGTGGCCAGTGGTCACCGGGGTCCCCCCCCCTCAACCCGTCCCACCCCGACGCCCCCCCCACCTTCAGCGTCGCCTCCTCCTCTTCCTCCCCTTCCTCCTCCTCCTCCTCCTCCTCGCAGACGTCCCGAGCTCCGGCCACCACCGCGACCTCCAGGGCGACCTCCAAGGACACGGGGCGACCCCCCAAATCCCGGGGGGCCACGCGCACCACCCCCAGCTGCTCGAAGCCGTGCCGGGCCCCCTCGGCCATGGCGGCCCTGGGGGGGAGAAAAAAAACAAAAAAAATCAAAAAAATTAAAAAAAAACCGAAAAAAACAAAAAATGAAAAAATAAAAAAATTTAAAAAATTAAAAAAAATCAAAAAAATCAAAATAATAATAAAAAAAAAAAATAAATAAATAAATTTAAAAAAAAACAAAAACGGGGTTCAGCCCCCCCCAAAAAAACAAAAAAAAATCAAAAACGGGGTTCAGCTCCCCAAAAAAAACACAAAAACTCAAAAACAGGGTTCGGCCCCCCAAAAAAAGACAAAAAAAAATCAAAAAAATTTAAAAAAAATTAAAAAAAAACGAAAAAAATAAAAAAATCAAAAAAATCAAAAAATCAAAAAAATCAAAAAAATAAAATAAATTAAAAAAAAATCAAAAACGGGGTTCAGCCCCCCCAAAAAACAAAAAAATCAAAAATAAACAAACAAACAAAAAAAAACACACACAAAAAAAACAAAAAAATAAAAAAAATAAAAAAAAATAAAAAATAATAAAAAAATCAAAGACGGGGTTCGGCCCCCCCAAAGAAACAAAAAAAAAATCAAACACGGGGTTCGGCCTCCAAAAAAAAACAAAAAATGGGGTTTGGCCCCCCCCCAAAAAAAAAAAAAAAAAAAAAAAAATCAAAAAAATCAAAAAAATCAAAAAAATAAAAAATAATCTAAAACGGGGTTCGGCCCCCTCAAAAAAACCCAAAGAACTCAAAAACGGTGTTCAGCCCCCCAAAAAAACTCAAAAACGGTGTTCAGCCCCCCAAAAAAACTCAAAAACGGGGTTCAGCCCCCCCAAAAAAACAAAAAAACAAAAAAAAAAAATCAAAAACGGGGTTTGGCCCCCAGAAAAATCAAGATGGGGTTCGGACCCCAAAAAAAATCAAAAAGGGGGTTCGGCCCCCGAAAAAACTCAAAAACGTGGTTTTTTCCCTAAAAAAAAAAAACAAAAACGGGGTTCAGCC
>NW_027076273.1:300000-392572 GCF_963932015.1 Anas acuta | reverse complement strand
GTCCAAAGGGGCTTACAACGCGTTTTCTGGGGCCCGGGTTTTCAGTCTTCTCCCATGCCGGCTAGTGATATATTTAGGGTTGCTCGGAAAAATCGAACCCGGAGGGTCCAGTTGCATGTGGGGCTGCGTAAAGGCTCCCCTGGGGAGTTCACTTGTACCCAAAGCCTTCCTTTGGGGACACTTTTGGATGGGCGAAAAGGGCTCGCAACGCATTTCCTGGGGCCTGATTTTTCAGTCGTCTTCGATGCCGGCTAGGGATATGTTTATGTTTGCTCTTGAACAGCGAACCCGGAGGGTCCAGTTGCATGTGGGGCTGCGTAAAGGCTCCCCTGGGGAGTTCTCTTGTACCCAAAGCCTTCCTTTGGTGACACTTTTGGATGGTCCAAAGGGGCTTGCAACGCGTTTTCTGGGGCTCGGGTTTTCAGTTTTCTCCCATGCCGGCTAGGGATATATTTAGGGTTGCTCGGAAAAATCGAACCCGGAGGGTCCAGTTGCATGTGGGGCTGCGTAAAGGTTCCCCTGGGGAGTTCTCTTGTACCCAAAGCCTTCCTTTGGGGGCACTTTTGAATGGACGAAAAGGGTTTGCAACGCATTTCCTGGGGCCTGATTTTTCAGTCGTCTTCGATGCCGGCCAGTGCTATGTTTAGGGATGCTCGGAAACAGCGAACCCGGAGGGTCCAGTTGCATGTGGGGCTGCGTAAAGGCTCCCCTGGGGAGTTCACTTGTACCCAAAGCCTTCCTTTGGGGGCACTTTTGGATGGGCGAAAAGGGCTTGCAATGCATTTCCTGGGGCCTGTTTTTTCAGTCGTCTTCGATGCCGTCTAAGGGTATGTTTAGGGATGCTCGGAAACAGCGAACCCGGAGGGTCCAGTTGCATGTGGGGCTGCGTAAAGGCTCCCCTGGGGAGTTCACTTGTACCCAAAGCCTTCCTTTTGGGGCACTTTTGGATGGGCGAAAAGGCCTCGGAACGCATTTCCTGGGGCCTGATTTTTCAGTCGTCTCCGATGACGGCTAGGGGTACGTTTAGGTTTGCTCTGGAACAGCAAACCCCGAGGGTAAAGTTGCATGTGGGGCTGCGTAAAGGCTCCCCTGGGGAGTTCACTTGTACCCAAAGCCTTCCTTTGCGGGCACTTTTGGATGGTCCAAAGGGGCTTGCAACGCATTTCCTGGGGCCTGATTTTTCAGTCGTCTCCGATGACGGCTAGGGCTACGTTTAGGATTGCTCATGAACAGCGTACCCGGAGGGTCCAGTTGAATGGGGGGCTGCGTAAAGGCTCCCCTGGGGAGTTCACTAGCATCCAAAGCCTTCCTTTGGTGACACTTTTGGATGTTCCAAATGGGCTTGCAACACGTTTTCTGGGGCCCGGGTTTTCAGTCTTCTCCCATGCCGGCTAGTGATATATTTAGGGTTGCTCGGAAAAATCGAACCCGGAGGGTCCAGTTGCATGTGGGGCTGCGTAAAGGCTCCCCTGGGGAGTTCACTTCTACCCAAAGCCTTCCTTTGGGGGCACTTTTGGATGGGCGAAAAGGGATCGCAACGCATTTCCTGGGGCCTGATTTTTCAGTCGTCATCGATGCCGGCTAGGTCTATGTTTAGGGATGCTCGGAAACAGCGAACCCGGAGGGTCCAGTTGCATGTGGGGCTGCGTAAAGGCTCCCCTGGGGAGTTCACTAGCATCCAAAGCCTTCCTTTGGTGACACTTTTGGATGTTCCAAATGGGCTTGCAACACGTTTTCTGGGGCCCGGGTTTTCAGTCTTCTCCCATGCCGGCTAGTGATATATTTAAGGTTGCTCGGAAAAATCGAACCTGAAGGGTCCAGTTGCATGTGGGGCTGCGTAAAGGCTCCCCTGGGGAGTTCTCTTGTACCCAAAGCCTTCCTTTGGGGGCACTTTTGGATGGGCGAAAAGGGCTCGCAACGCATTTCCAGGGGCTTGATTTTTCAGTCTTCTTCAATGCCGGCTAGGGCTATGTTTAGGGATGCTCGGAAACATCGAACCCGGAGGGTCCAGTTGCATGTGGGGCTGCGTAAAGGCTCCCCTGGGAAGTTCACTTGTACCCAAAGCCTTCCTTTGGGGGCACTTTTGGATGGGCAAAAAGGGCTCGCAACGCATTTCCTGGGGTCTGATTTTTCAGTCGACTTCGATGCCGGCTAGGGCTATGTTTAGGGATGCTTGGAAACATCGAACCCGGAGGGTCCAGTTGCATGTGGGGCTGCGTAAAGGCTCCCCTGGGGAGTTATCTTGTACCCAAAGCCTTCCTTTAGGGGTACTTTTGAATGGGCGAAAAGGGCTCGCAACGCATTTCCTGGGGCCTAATTTTTCACTCGTCTTCTTTGCCGGCTAGGGCTATGTTTAGGGATGCTCGGAAACAGCGAACCCGGAGGGTCCAGTTGCATGTGGGGCTGCGTAAAGGCTCCCCTGGGGAGTTCACTTGTACCCAAAGCCTTCCTTTGGGGGCACTTTTGGATGGCCAAAAAGGGCTCGCAACGCATTTCCTTGGGTCTGATTTTTCAGTCGGCTTCGATGTCGGCTAGGGCTATGTTTAGGAATGCTCGGAAACAGCGAACCCGGAGGGTCCAGATGCATGTGGGGCTGCGTAAAGGCTCCCCTGGGGAGATCTCTTGTACCCAAAGCCTTCCTTTGGGGGCACTTTTGGATGGGCGAAAAGGGCTCGCAACGCATTTCCTGGGGCCTGATTTTTCAGTCGTCATCGATGCCGGCTAGGGATATGTTTAGGGATGCTCGGAAACAGCGAACCCGGAGGGTCAAGTTGCATGTGGGGCTGCGTAAAGGCTCCCCTGGGGAGTTCACTTGTACCCAAAGCCTTCCTTTGGGGGCACTTTTGGATGGGCGAAAAGGGCTCGCAACGCATTTCTTGGGGACTGATTTTTCACTCGTCTTCGAAGCCGGGTAGGGCTATGTTTAGGTTTGCTCAGGAACAGCGAACCCGGAGGGTCCAGTTGCATGTGGGGCTGCGTAAAGGCTCCCCTGGGGAGTTCACTTCTACCCAAAGCCTTCCTTTGGGGGGCACTTTTGGATGGCCAAAAAGGGCTCGCAACGCATTTCCTGGGGCCTGATTTTTCACTCGTCTCCGATGACGGCAAGGGCTGCGTTTAGGTTTGCTCAGGAACAGCGAACCCGGAGGGTCAAGTTGCATGTGGGGCTGCGTAAAGGCTCCCCTGGGGAGTTCTCTTGTACCCAAAGCCTTCCTTTGGGGGCACTTTTGGATGGGCGAAAAGGGCTCGCAACGCATTTCCTGGGGCCTTATTTTTCAGTCGTCTTCTTTGCCGGCTAGAGCTATGTTTAGGGATGCTCGGAAACAGCGAACCCAGAGGGTCCAGTTGCATGTGGGGCTGCGTAAAGGCTCCCCTGGGGAGTTCACTTGTACCCAAAGCCTTTCTTTGCGGGCACTTTTGGATGGACGAAAAGGGCTCGCAACGCATTTCCTGGGGCCTGATTTTTCAGTCGTCTCCGATGACGGCTAGGGCTACGTTTAGGTTTGCTCTTGAACAGCGAACCCGGTGTGTCCAGTTGCATGTGGGGCTGCGTAAAGGCTCCCCTGGGGAGTTCTCTTGTACCCAAAGCCTTCCTTTGGTGACACTTTTGGATGGTCCAAAGGGGCTTGCAACACGTTTTCTGGGGCCCGGGTTTTCAGTCTTCTCCCATGCCGGCTAGTGATATATTTAGGGTTGCTCGGAAAAATCGAACCCGGAGGGTCCAGTTGCATGTGGGGCTGCGTAAAGGCTCCCCTGGGGAGTTCACTTGTATCCAAAGCCTTCCTTTGGGGGCACTTTTGGATGGACGAAAAGGGATCGCAACGCATTTCCTGGGGCCTGATTTTTCAGTCGTCATCGATGCCGGCTAGGTCTATGTTTAGGGATGCTCGGAAACAGCGAACCCGGAGGGTCCAGTTGCATGTGGGGCTGCGTAAAGGCTCCCCTGGGGAGTTCACTTGTACCCAAAGCCTTCCTTTGGGGGCACTTTTGGATGGACGAAAAGGGCTCGCAACGCATTTCCTGGGGCCTGATTTTTCAGTCGTCTTCGATGCCGGCTAGTGCTATGTTTAGGGGATGCTCGGAAACAGCGAACCCGGAGGGTCCAGTTGCATGTGGGGCTGCGTAAAGGCTCCCCTGGGGAGTTCACTTGTACCCAAAGCCTTCCTTTGGGGGCACTTTTGGATGGGCGAAAAGGGCTCGCAACGCGTTTTCTGGGGCCCGGGTTTTCAGTCTTCTCCCATGCCGGCTAGTGATATATTTAGGTTTGCTCAGAAAAATCGAACCCGGAGGGTCCAGTTGATGTGGGGCTGCGTAAAGGCTCCCCTGGGGAGTTCACTTGTACCCAAAGCCTTCCTTTGGGGGCACTTTTGGATGGGCGAAAAGGGCTCGCAACGCATTTCCTGGGGCCTGATTTTTCACTCGTCTCCGATGACGGCAAGGGCTGCGTTTAGGTTTGCTCAGGAACAGCGAACCCGGAGGGTCCAGTTGCATGTGGGGCTGCGTAAAGGCTCCCCTGGGGAGTTCTCTTGTACCCAAAGCCTTCCTTTAGGGGTACTTTTGGATGGGCGAAAAGGGCTCGGAACGCATTTCCTGGGGTCTGATTTTTCAGTCGTCTTCTTTGCCGGCTAGGGCTATTTTTAGGGATGCTCGGAAACAGCGAACCCGGAGGGTCCAGTTGCATGTGGGGCTGCGTAAAGGCTCCCCTGGGGAGTTCACTTGTACCCAAAGCCTTTCTTTGCGGGCACTTTTGGATGGGCAAAAAGGGCTCGCAACGCATTTCCTGGGGACTGAGTTTTCACTCGTCTCCTATGACGGCTAGGGCTACGTTTAGGTTTGCTCTTGAACAGTGAACCCGGAGGGTCCAGTTGCATGTGGGGCTGCGTAAAGGCTCCCCTGGGGAGTTCTCTTGTACCCAAAGCCTTCCCTTGGTGACACTTTTGGATGGTCCAAAGGGGCTTGCAACGCGTTTTCTGGGGCTCGGGTTTTCATGCTACTCCCATGCCGGTTAGGGATATATTTAAGGTTGCTCGGAAAAATCGAACCTGAAGGGTCCAGTTGCATGTGGGGCTGCGTAAAGGCTCCCCTGGGGAGTTCTCTTGTACCCAAAGCCTTCCTTTGGGGGCACTTTTGGATGGGCGAAAAGGGCTCGCAACGCATTTCCAGGGGCTTGATTTTTCAGTCTTCTTCAATGCCGGCTAGGGCTATGTTTAGGGATGCTCGGAAACATCGAACCCGGAGGGTCCAGTTGCATGTGGGGCTGCGTAAAGGCTCCCCTGGGAAGTTCACTTGTACCCAAAGCCTTCCTTTGGGGGCACTTTTGGATGGGCAAAAAGGGCTCGCAACGCATTTCCTGGGGTCTGATTTTTCAGTCGACTTCGATGCCGGCTAGGGCTATGTTTAGGGATGCTTGGAAACATCGAACCCGGAGGGTCCAGTTGCATGTGGGGCTGCGTAAAGGCTCCCCTGGGGAGTTATCTTGTACCCAAAGCCTTCCTTTAGGGGTACTTTTGAATGGGCGAAAAGGGCTCGCAACGCATTTCCTGGGGCCTAATTTTTCACTCGTCTTCTTTGCCGGCTAGGGCTATGTTTAGGGATGCTCGGAAACAGCGAACCCGGAGGGTCCAGTTGCATGTGGGGCTGCGTAAAGGCTCCCCTGGGGAGTTCACTTGTACCCAAAGCCTTCCTTTGGGGGCACTTTTGGATGGCCAAAAAGGGCTCGCAACGCATTTCCTTGGGTCTGATTTTTCAGTCGGCTTCGATGTCGGCTAGGGCTATGTTTAGGAATGCTCGGAAACAGCGAACCCGGAGGGTCCAGATGCATGTGGGGCTGCGTAAAGGCTCCCCTGGGGAGATCTCTTGTACCCAAAGCCTTCCTTTGGGGGCACTTTTGGATGGGCGAAAAGGGCTCGCAACGCATTTCCTGGGGCCTGATTTTTCAGTCGTCATCGATGCCGGCTAGGGATATGTTTAGGGATGCTCGGAAACAGCGAACCCGGAGGGTCAAGTTGCATGTGGGGCTGCGTAAAGGCTCCCCTGGGGAGTTCACTTGTACCCAAAGCCTTCCTTTGGGGGCACTTTTGGATGGGCGAAAAGGGCTCGCAACGCATTTCTTGGGGACTGATTTTTCACTCGTCTTCGAAGCCGGGTAGGGCTATGTTTAGGTTTGCTCAGGAACAGCGAACCCGGAGGGTCCAGTTGCATGTGGGGCTGCGTAAAGGCTCCCCTGGGGAGTTCACTTGTACCCAAAGCCTTCCTTTGGGGGGCACTTTTGGATGGCCAAAAAGGGCTCGCAACGCATTTCCTGGGGCCTGATTTTTCACTCGTCTCCGATGACGGCAAGGGCTACGTTTAGGTTTGCTCTTGAACAGCGAACCCGGTGTGTCCAGTTGCATGTGGGGCTGCGTAAAGGCTCCCCTGGGGAGTTCTCTTGTACCCAAAGCCTTCCTTTGGTGACACTTTTGGATGGTCCAAAGGGGCTTGCAATGCGTTTTCTGGGGCCCGGGTTTTCAGTCTTCTCCCATGCCGGCTAGGGATATATTTAGGGCTGCTCGGAAAAATCGAACCTGAAGGGTCCAGTTGCATGTGGGGCTGCGTAAAGGCTCCCCTGGGGAGTTCTCTTGTACTCAAAGCCTTCCTTTGGGGGCACTTTTGGATGGGCGAAAAGGGCTCGCAACGCATTTCCTGGGGCTTGATTTTTCAGTCTTCTTCAATGCCGGCTAGGGCTATGTTTAGGGATGCTCGGAAACAGCGAACCCGGAGGGTCCAGTTGCATGTGGGGCTGCGTAAAGGCTCCCCTGGGGAGATCACTTGTACCCAAAGCCTTCCTTTGGGGGCACTTTTGGATGGTCCAAAGGGGCTCGCAACGCATTTCCTGGGGCCTGATTTTTCAGTCGTCTTTGATGCCGGCTAGGGCTATGTTTAGGGATGCTCGGAAACAGCGAACCCGGAGGGTCCAGTTGCATGTGGGGCTGCGTAAAGGCTCCCCTGGGGAGATCACTTGTACCCAAAGCCTTCCTTTGGGGGCACTTTTGGATGGGCGAAAAGGGCTCGCAACGCATTTCCTGGGGCTTGATTTTTCAGTCGTCTTCGATGCCGGCTAGGGCTACGTTTAGGTTTGCTCATGAACAGCGAACCCGGAGGGTCCAGTTGCATGTGGGGCTGCGTAAAGGCTCCCCTGGGGAGTTCTCTTGTACCCAAAGCCTTCCCTTGGTGACACTTTTGGATGGTCCAAAGGGGCTTGCAACGCGTTTTCTGGGGCTCGGGTTTTCAGTCTTCTCCCATGCCGACTAGGGATATATTTAGGGTTGCTCGGAAAAATCGAACCTGAAGGGTCCAGTTGCATGTGGGGCTGCGTAAAGGCTCCCCTGGGGAGTTCTCTTGTACCCAAAGCCTTCCTTTGGGGGCACGTTTGGGTGGTCCAAAGGGGCTCGTAACGCATTTCCTGGGGCCTGATTTTTCACTCGTCTCCGATGCCGGCTAGGGCTACGTTTAGATTTGCTCAGGAACAGCGAACCCGGAGGGTCCAGTTGCATGTGGGGCTGCGTAAAGGCTCCCCTGGGGAATTCTCTTGTACCCAAAGCCTTCCTTTAGGGGTACATTTGGATGGGCGAAAAGGGCTCGCAACGCATTTCCTGGGGCCTTATTTTTCAGTCGTCTTGTTTGCCGGCTAGGGCTGCGTTTAGGTTTGCTTATGAACAGCGAACCCGGAGGGTCCAGTTGCATGTGGGGCTGCGTAAAGGCTGCCCTGGGGAGTTCACTTGTACCCAAAGCCTTCCTTTGGGGGCACTTTTGGATGGGCGAAAAGGGCTCGGAACGCATTTCCTGGGCCTGATTTTTCAGTCGTCATCGATGCTGGCTAGGGCTATGTTTAGGGATGCTCGGAAACAGCGAACCCGGAGGGTCCAGTTGCATGTGGGGCTGCGTAAAGGCTCCCCTGGGGAGTTCTCTTGTACCCAAAGCCTTCCTTTGGGGGCACTTTTGGATGGGCGAAAAGGGCTCGCAACGCATTTCCTGGGGCCTGATTTTTCAGTCGTCATCGATGCCGGCTAGGGCTATGTTTAGGGATGCTCGGAAACAGCGAACCCGGAGGGTCAAGTTGCATGTGGGGCTGCGTAAAGGCTCCCCTGGGGAGTTCACTTGTACCCAAAGCCTTCCTTTGCGGGCACTTTTGGATGGGCGAAAAGGGCTGGCAACGCATTTCCTGGGGCCTGATTTTTCAGTCGTCTTCGAAGCCGGTAGTGCTATGTTTAGGTTTGCTCAGGAACAGCGAACCCGGAGGGTCCAGTTGCATGTGGGGCTGCGTAAAGGCTCCCTGGGGAGTTCACTTGTACCCAAAGCCTTCCTTTGGGGGCACTTTTGGATGGGCAAAAAGGGCCCGGAACGCATTTCCTGGGGCCTGATTTTTCACTCGTCTCCGATGACGGCAAGGGCTGCGTTTAGGTTTGCTCAGGAACAGCGAACCCGGAGGGTCAAGTTGCATGTGGGGCTGCGTAAAGGCTCCCCTGGGGAGTTCACTTGTACCCAAAGCCTTCCTTTGGGGGCACTTTTGGATGGGCAAAAAGGGCTCGCAACGCATTTCCTGGGGCCTGATTTTTCAGTAGACTTCGATGCCGGCTAGGGCTATGTTTAGGGATGCTCGGAAACATCGAACCCGGAGGGTCCAGTTGCATGTGGGGCTGCGTAAAGGCTCCCCTGGGGAGTTCACTTGTACCCAAAGCCTTTCTTTGCGGGCACTTTGGGATGGTCCAAAGGGGCTCGCAACGCATTTCCTGGGGCCTGATTTTTCAGTCGTCTCCGATGACGGCTAGGGCTACGTTTAGGTTTCCTCTTGAACAGCTAACCCGGAGGGTCCAGTTGCATGTGGGGCTGCGTAAAGGCTGCCCTGGGGAGTTCTCTTGTACCCAAAGCCTTTTTTTGGGGTACTTTTGGATGGGCGAAAAGGGCTCGCAACGCATTTCCTGGGGCCTTATTTTTCAGTCGTCTTCTTTGCCGGCTAGGGCTATGTTTAGGGATGCTCGGAAACAGCGAACCCGGAGGGTCCAGTTGCATGTGGGGCTGCGTAAAGGCTCCCCTGGGGAGTTCACTTGTACCCAAAGCCTTTATTTGTGGGCACTTTTGGATGGTCCAAAGGGGCTCGCAACGCATTTCCTGGGGCCTGATTTTTCAGTCGTCTCCGATGACGGCTAGGGCTAAGTTTAGGTTTGCTCTTGAACAGCGAACCCGGAGGGTCCAGTTGCATGTGGGGCTGCGTAAAGGCTCCCCTGGGGAGTTCTCTTGTACCCAAAGCCTTCCTTTGGTGACACTTTTGGATGGTCCAAAGGGGCTTGCAATGCGTTTTCTGGGGCTCGGGTTTTCAGTCTTCTCCCATGCCGGCTAGGGATATATTTAGGGCTGTTCGGAAAAGAACCTGACGGGTCCAGTTGCATGTGGGGCTGCGTAAAGGCTCCCCTGGGGAGTTCTCTTGTACCCAAAGCCTTCCTTTGGGGGTACTTTTGGATGGGCGAAAAGGGCTCGCAACGCATTTCCTGGGGCTTGATTTTTCAGTCTTCTTCAATGCCGGCTAGGGCTATGTTTAGGGATGCTCGGAAACAGCGAACCCGGAGGGTCCAGTTGCATGTGGGGCTGCATAAAGGCTCCCCTGGGGAGTTCACTTGTACTTAAAGCCTTCCTTTGGTGATACTTTTGGATGGTCCAAAGGGGCTTGCAACGCGTTTTCTGGGGCCCGGGTTTTCAGTCTTCTCCCATGCCAGCTAGTGATATATTTAGGTTTGCTCGGAAAAATCGAACCCGGAGGGTCCAGTTGCATGTGGGGCTGCGTAAAGGCTCCCCTGGGGAGTTCACTTCTACCCAAAGCCTTCCTTTGGGGCACTTTTGGATGGGCAAAAAGGGCTCGCAACGCATTTCCTGGGGCCTGATTTTTCAGTAGACTTCGATGCCGGCTAGGGATATGTTTAGGGATGCTCGGAAACATCGAACCCGGAGGGTCCAGTTGCATGTGGGGCTGCCTAAAGGCTGCCTGGGGAGTTCACTTGTACCCAAAGCCTTCCTTTGGGGCACTTTTGGATAGGCGAAAAGGGCTCGGAACGCATTTCCTGGGGCCTGATTGTTCAGTCGTCATCGATGCCGGCTAGGGATATGTTTAGGGATGCTCGGAAACAGCGAACCCGGAGGGTCAAGTTGCATGTGGGGCTGCGTAAAGGCTGCCCTGGGGAGTTCACTTGTACCCAAAGCCTTCCTTTGGGACACTTTTGGATGGGCAAAAAGGCTCGCAACGCATTTCCTGGGGCCTGATTTTTTCACTCGTCTCCGATGACGGCAAGGGCTGCGTTTAGATTTGCTCAGGAACAGCGAACCCGGAGGGTCCAGTTGCATGTGGGGCTGCGTAAAGTCTCCCTGGGGAGTTCTCTTGTACCCAAAGCCTTCCTTTGGGGTACTTTTGGATGGGCGAAAAGGGCTCGCAACGCATTTCCTGGGGCCTTATTTTTCAGTCGTCTTCTTTGACGGCTACGGCTATGTTTAGGGATGCTCGGAAACAGCGAACCCAGAGGGTCCAGTTGCATGTGGGGCTGCGTAAAGGCTCCCCTGGGGAGTTCACTTGTACCCAAAGCCTTTCTTTGCGGGCACTTTGGGATGGTCCAAAGGGGCTCGCAACGCATTTCCTGGGGCCTGATTTTTCAGTCGTCTCCAATGACGGCTAGGGCTACGTTTAGGTTTGCTCTTGAACAGCGAACCCGGAGGGTCCAGTTGCATGTGGGGCTGCGTAAAGGCTCCCCTGGGGAGTTCTCTTCTACCCAAAGCCTTCCTTTGGTGACACTTTTGGATGGTCCAAAGGGGCTTGCAACGCATTTCCTGGGGCTTGATTTTTCAGTCTTCTTCAATGCCGGCTAGGGCTATGTTTAGGGATGCTCGGAAACAGCGAACCCGGAGGGTCCAGTTGCATGTGGGGCTGCGTAAAGGCTCCCCTGGGGAGTTCACTTGTACTTAAAGCCTTCCTTTGGTGATACTTTTGGATGGTCCAAAGGGGCTTGCAACGCGTTTTCTGGGGCCCGGGTTTTCAGTCTTCTCCCATGCCAGCTAGTGATATATTTAGGTTTGCTCGGAAAAATCGAACCCGGAGGGTCCAGTTGCATGTGGGGCTGCGTAAAGGCTCCCCTGGGGAGTTCACTTGTACCCAAAGCCTTCCTTTGGGGGCACTTTTGGATGGGCAAAAAGGGCTCGCAACGCATTTCCTGGGGCCTGATTTTTCAGTAGACTTCGATGCCGGCTAGGGCTATGTTTAGGGATGCTCGGAAACAGCGAACCCGGAGGGTCAAGTTGCATGTGGGGCTGCGTAAAGGCTCCCCTGGGGAGTTCACTTCTACCCAAAGCCTTCCTTTGGGGGCACTTTTGGACAGGCGAAAAGGGCTCGCAACGCATTTCCTGGGGACTGATTTTTCAGTCATCTTCGAAGCCGGGTAGGGCTATGTTTAGGTTTGCTCAGGAACAGCGAACTTGGAGGGTCCAGTTGCATGTGGGGCTGCGTAAAGGCTCCCCTGGGGAGTTCACTTGTACCCAAAGCCTTCCTTTGGGGGCACTTTTGGATGGGCAAAAAGGGCTCGCAACGCATTTCCTGGGGACTGATTTTTCACTCGTCTCCGATGACGGCAAGGGCTGCGTATAGGTTTGCTCAGGAACAGCGAACCCGAAGGGTCCAGTTGCATGTGGGGCTGCGTAAAGGCTGCCCTGGGGAGTTCTCTTGTACCCAAAGCCTTTTTTTGGGGGTACTTTTGGATGGGCGAAAAGGGCTCGCAACGCATTTCCTGGGGCCTGATTTTTCAGTCATCTTCGATGCCGGCTAGGGCTATGTTTAGGGATGCTCGGAAACAGCGAACCCGGAGGGTCCAGTTGCATGTGGGGCTGCGTAAAGGCTCCCTGGGGAGTTCAATTGTACCCAAAGCCTTCCTTTGGGGACACTTTTGGATGGGCGAAAAGGGCTCGCAACGCATTTCCTGGGGCCTGATTTTTCAGTCGTCTCCGATGACGGCAAGGGCTGCGTTTAGATTTGCTCAGGAACAGCGAACCCGGAGGGTCCAGTTGCATGTGGGGCTGCGTAAAGGCTCCCCTGGGGAGTTCTCTTGTACCCAAAGCCTTCCTTTGGGGGTACTTTTGGATGGGCGAAAAGGGCTCGCAACGCATTTCCTGGGGCCTTATTTTTCAGTCGTCTTCTTTGCCGGCTAGGGCTATGTTTAGGGATGCTCGGAAACAGCGAACCCGGAGGGTCCAGTTGCATGTGGGGCTGCGTAAAGGCTCCCCTGGGGAGTTCACTTGTACCCAAAGCCTTTCTTTGCGGGCACTTTGGGATGGTCCAAAGGGGCTCGCAACGCATTTCCTGGGGCTCGGGTTTTCAGTCTTCTCCCATGCCGGCTAGGGATATATTTAGGGTTGCTCGGAAAAATCGAACCTGAAGGGTCCAGTTGCATGTGGGGCTGCGTAAAGGCTCCCCTGGGGAGTTCACTTGTACCCAATGCCTTCCTTTGGGGGCACTTTTGGATGGGCGAAAAGGGTTCGCAACGCATTTCCTGGGGCCTTATTTTTCAGTCGTCTCCGATGACGGCTAGGGCTACGTTTAGGTTTGCTCTTGAACAGCGAACCCGGAGGGTCCAGTTGCATGTGGGGCTGCGTAAAGGCTCCCCTGGGGAGTTCTCTTCTACCCAAAGCCTTCCTTTGGTGACACTTTTGGATGGTCCAAAGGGGCTTGCAACGCGTTTTCTGGGGCTCGGGTTTTCAGTCTTCTCCCATGCCGGCTAGGGATATATTTAGGGTTGCTCGGAAAAATCGAACCTGAAGGGTCCAGTTGCATGTGGGGCTGCGTAAAGGCTCCCCTGGGGAGTTCACTTCTACCCAAACCTTCCTTTGGGGGCACTTTTGGATGGGCGAAAAGGGCTCGCAACGCATTTCCTGGGGCTTGATTTTTCAGTCTTCTTCAATGCCGGCTAGGGCTATGTTTAGGGATGCTCGGAAACATGGAACCCGGAGGGTCCAGTTGCATGTGGGGCTGCGTAAAGGCTCCCCTGGGAAGTTCACTTGTACCCAAAGCCTTCCTTTGGGGGCACTTTTGGATGGGCGAAAAGGGCTCGCAACGCATTTCCTGGGGCCTGATTTTTCAGTCATCTTCGATGCCGGCTAGGGCTATGTTTAGGGATGCTCGGAAACAGCGAACCCGGAGGGTCCAGTTGCATGTGGGGCTGCGTAAAGGCTCCCCTGGGGAGTTCTCTTGTACCCAAAGCCTTCCTTTGGGGACACTTTTGGATGGACGAAAAGGGCTCGCAACGCATTTCCTGGGGCCTGTTTTTTCAGTCGTCTCCGATGACGGCAAGGGCTGCGTTTAGATTTGCTCAGGAACAGCGAACCCGGAGGGTCCAGTTGCATGTGGGGCTGCGTAAAGGCTCCCCTGGGGAGTTCTCTTGTACCCAAAGCCTTCAATTGGGGGTACTTTTGGATGGGCGAAAAGGGCTCGCAACGCATTTCCTGGGGCCTGATTTTTCAGTCGTCTTCTTTGCCGGCTAGGGCTATGTTTAGGGATGCTCGGAAACAGCGAACCCAGAGGGTCCAGTTGCATGTGGGGCTGCGTAAAGGCTCCCCTGGGGAGTTCACTTGTACCCAAAGCCTTTCTTTGGGGGCACTTTGGGATGGTCCAAAGGGGCTCGCAACGCATTTCCTGGGGCTCGGGTTTTCAGTCTTCTCCCATGCCGGCTAGGGATATATTTAGGGTTGCTCGGAAAAATCGAACCTGAAGGGTCCAGTTGCATGTGGGGCTGCGTAAAGGCTCCCCTGGGGAGTTCACTTCTACCCAAAGCCTTCCTTTGGGGGCACTTTTGGATGGGCGAAAAGGGCTCGCAACGCATTTCCTGGGGCCTTATTTTTCAGTCGTCTCCGATGACGGCTAGGGCTACGTTTAGGTTTGCTCTTGAACAGCGAATCCGGAGGGTCCAGTTGCATGTGGGGCTGCGTAAAGGCTCCCCTGGGGAGTTCTCTTCTACCCAAAGCCTTCCTTTGGTGACACTTTTGGATGGTCCAAAGGGGCTTGCAACGCGTTTTCTGGGGCTCGGGTTTTCAGTCTTCTCCCATGCCGGCTAGGGATATATTTAGGGTTGCTCGGAAAAATCGAACCCGGAGGGTCCAGTTGCATGTGGGGCTGCGTAAAGGCTCCCCTGGGGAGTTCACTTCTACCCAAACCTTCCTTTGGGGGCACTTTTGGATGGGCGAAAAGGGCTCGCAACGCATTTCCTGGGGCTTGATTTTTCAGTCTTCTTCAATGCCGGCTAGGGCTATGTTTAGGGATGCTCGGAAACATGGAACCCGGAGGGTCCAGTTGCATGTGGGGCTGCGTAAAGGCTCCCCTGGGAAGTTCACTTGTACCCAAAGCCTTCCTTTGGGGGCACTTTTGGATGGGCGAAAAGGGCTCGCAACGCATTTCCTGGGGTCTGATTTTTCAGTCGACTTCGATGCCGGCTAGGGCTATGTTTAGGGATGCTTGGAAACATAGAACCCAGAGGGTCCAGTTGCATGTGGGGCTGCGTAAAGGCAACCCTGGGGAGTTCACTTGTACCCAAAGCCTTCCTTTGGGGGCACTTTTGGATGGGCAAAAAGGGCTCGCAACGCATTTCCTGGGGCCTGATTTTTCACTCGTCTCCGATGACGGCAAGGGCTGCGTTTAGGTTTGCTCAGGAACAGCGAACCCGGAGGGTCCAGTTGCATGTGGGGCTCCGTAAAGGCTGCCCTGGGGAGTTCACTTTTACCCAAAGCCTTCCTTTGGGGGCACTTTTGGATGGGCGAAAAGGGCTCGGAACGCATTTCCTGGGGCCTGATATTTCAGTCGTCATCGATGCTGGCTAGGGCTATGTTTAGGGATGCTCGGAAACAGCGAACCCGGAGGGTCCAGTTGCATGTGTGGCTGTGTAAAGGCTCCCCTGGGGAGATCACTTGTACCCAAAGCCTTCCTTTGGGGGCACTTTTGGATGGTCCAAAGGGGCTCGCAACGCATTTCCTGGGGCCTGATTTTTCAGTCGTCTTCGATGCCGGCTAGTGCTATGTTTAGGGATGCTCGGAAACAGCGAACCCGGAGGGTCCAGTTGCATGTGGGGCTGCGTAAAGGCTCCCCTGGGGAGATCACTTGTACCCAAGGCCTTCCTTTGGGGGCACTTTTGGATGGGCGAAAAGGGCTAGTAACGCATTTCCTGGGGCTTGATTTTTCAGTCGTCTTCGATGCCGGCTAGGGCTACGTTTAGGTTTGCTCATGAACAGCGAACCCGGAGGGTCCAGTTGCATGTGGGGCTGCATAAAGGCTCCCCTGGGGAGTTCTCTTGTACCCAAAGCCTTCCTTTTGGGGCACTTTTGGATGGGCGAAAAGGGCTCGCAACGCATTTCCTGGGGCCTTATTTTTCAGTTGTCTTGTTTGCCGGCTAGGGCTATGTTTAGGGATGCTCGGAAACAGCGAACCCGGAGGGTCCAGTTGCATGTGGGGCTGCGTAAAGGCTCCCCTGGGGAGTTCACTTGTACCCAAAGCCTTCCTTTGGGGGCACTTTTGGATGGACGAAAAGGGCTCGGAACGCATTTCCTGGGGCCTGATTTGTAACTCGTCATCGATGCTGGCTAGGGCTATGTTTAGGGATGCTCGGAAACAGCGAACCCGGAGGGTCCAGTTGCATGTGGGGCTGCGTAAAGGCTCCCCTGGGGAGTTCACTTGTACCCAAAGCTTTCCTTTGGTGATACTTTTGGATGGTCCAAAGGGGCTTGCAACGCGTTTTCTGGGGCCCGGGTTTACAGTCTTCTCCCATGCCGGCTAGTGATATATTTAGGGTTGCTCGGAAAAATCGAACCCGGAGGGTCCAGTTGCATGTGGGGCTGCGTAAAGGCTCCCCTGGGGAGTTCTCTTGTACCCAAAGCCTTCCTTTGGGGGCACTTTTGGATGGGCGAAAAGGGCTCGCAACGCATTTCCTGGGGCCTGATTTTTCAGTCGTCATCGATGCCGGCTAGGGCTATGTTTAGGGATGCTCGGAAACAGCGAACCCGGAGGGTCAAGTTGCATGTGGGGCTGCGTAAAGGCTCCCCTGGGGAGTTCACTTCTACCCAAAGTCTTCCTTTGGGGGCACTTTTGGATGGGCGAAAAGGGCTCGCAACGCGTTTTCTGGGGCTCGGGTTTTCAGTCTTCTCCCATGCCGGCTAGGGATATATTTAGGGCTGCTCGGAAAAATCGAACCTGAAGGGTCCAGTTGCATGTGGGGCTGCGTAAAGGATCCCCTGGGGAGTTCACTTGTACCCAAAGCCTTCCTTTGGTGATACTTTTGGATGGTCCAAAGGGGCTTGCAACGCGTTTTCTGGGGCTCGGGTTTTCAGTCCTCTCCCATGCCGGCTAGTGATATAATTAGGTTTGCTCGGAAAAATCGAACCCGGAGGGTCCAGTTGCATGTGGGGCTGCGTAAAGGCTCCCCCGGGGAGTTCACATGTACCCAAAGCCTTCTTTTGGGGGCACTTTTGGATGGGCGAAAAAGGGCTCGCAACGCATTTCCTGGAGCCTGATTTTTCAGTCGTCATCGATGCCGGCTAGGGCTATGTTTAGGGATGCTGGGAAACAGCGAACCCGGAGGGTCAAGTTGCATGTGGGGCTGCGTAAAGGCTCCCCCGGGGAGTTCACTTGTACCCAAAGCCTTCCTTTGGGGGCACTTTTGGATGGGCAAAAAGGGCTCGCAACGCATTTCCTGGGGCCTGATTTTTCACTCGTCTCCGATGACGGCAAGGGCTGCGTTTAGGTTTACTCAGGAACAGCGAACCCGGAGGGTCCAGTTGCATGTGGGGCTGCGTAAAGGCTCCCCTGGGGAGTTCTCTTGTACCCAAAGCCTTCCTTTGGTGACACTTTTGGATGGTCCAAAGGGGCTTGCAACGCATTTTCTGGGGCTTGGGTTTTCAGTCTTATCCCATGCCGGCTAGGGATATATTTAGGGTTGCTCGGAAAAATCGAACCTGAAGGGTCCAGTTGCATGTGGGGCTGCGTAAAGGCTCCCCTGGGGAGTTCACTTCTACCCAAAGCCTTCCTTTGTGGGCACTTTTGGATAGTCCAAAGGGGCTTGCAACGCATTTCCTGGGGCCTGATTTTTCAGTCGTCTCCGATGACGGCTAGGGCTGCGTTTAGGTTTGCTTATGAACAGCGAACCCGGAGGGTCCAGTTGCATGTGGGGCTGCGTAAAGGCTCCCCTGGGGAGTTCACTTGTACCCAAAGCCTTCCTTTGGGGTTACATTTGGATGGGCGAAAAGGGCTCGCAACGCATTTCCTGGGGCTTCATTTTTCAGTCGTCTTCGATGCCGGCTAGGGCTATGTTTAGGGATGCTCGGAAACAGCGAACCCGGAGGGTCCAGTTGCATGTGGGGCTGCGTAAAGGCTCCCCTGGGGAGTTCTCTTGTACCCAAAGCCTTCCTTTGGTGATACTTTTGGATGGTCCAAAGGGGCTTGCAACGCGTTTTCTGGGGCCCGGGTTTTCAGTCTTCTCCCATGCCAGCTAGTGATATATTTAGGTTTGCTCGGAAAAATCGAACCCGGACGGTCCAGTTGCATGTGGGGCTGCGTAAAGGCTCCCCTGGGGAGTTCACTTGTACCCAAAGCCTTCCTTTGGGGGCACTTTTGGATGGGCGAAAAGGGCTCGCAACGCATTTCCTGGGGCCAGATTTTTCAGTCGTCTTCGATGCCGGCCAGGGCTATGTTTAGGGATGCTCGGAAACAGCGAACCCGGAGGGTCCAGTTGCATGTGGGGCTGTGTAAAGGCTCCCCTGGGGAGATCACTTGTACGCAAAGCCTTCCTTTGCGGGCACTTTTGGATGGTCCAAAGGGGCTTGCAACGCATTTCCTGGGGCCTGATTTTTCAGTCGCCTCCGATGACGGCTACGGCTACGTTTAGGTTTGCTCAGGAACAGCGAACCCGGAGGGTCCAGTTGCATGTGGGGCTGCGTAAAGGCTCCCCTGGGGAGTTCACTTGTACCCAAAGCCTTCCTTTGGTGATACTTTTGGATGGTCCAAAGGGGCTTGCAACGCGTTTTCTGGGGCCCGGGTTTTCAGTCTTCTCCCATGCCGGCTAGTGATATATTTAGGTTTGCTCGGAAAAATCGAACCCGGAGGGTCCAGTTGCATGTGGGGCTGCGTAAAGGCTCCCCTGGGGAGTTCACTTGTACCGAAAGCCTTCCTTTTGGGGCACTTTTGGATGGGCGTAAAGGGCTCGCAACGCATTTCCTGGGGCCTGATTTTTCAGTCGTCATCGATGCCGGCTAGTGCTATGTTTAGGGATGCTCTGAAACAGCGAACCCGGAGGGTCCAGTTGCATGTGGGGCTGCGTAAAGGCTCCCCTGGGGAGTTCACTTCTACCCAAAGCCTTCCTTCGGGGGAACTTTTGGACGGGCGAAAAGGGCTTGCAACGCATTTCCTGGGGCCTGATTTTTCAGTCGTCTTCGATGCCGGCTAGGCCTATGTTTAGGGATGCTCGGAAACAGCGAACCCAGAGGGTCCAGTTGCATGTGGGGCTGCGTAAAGGCTCCCCTGGGGAGTTCACTTGTACCCAAAGCCTTCCTTTGGGGGCACTTTTGGATGGACGAAAAGGGCTCGCAACGCATTTCCTGGGGCCTGATTTTTCAGTCGTCTTCGATGCCGGCTAGGGCTATGTTTAGGGATGCTCGGAAACAGCGAACCCGGAGGGTCCAGTTGCATGTGGGGCTGTGTAAAGGCTCCCCTGGGGAGATCACTTGTACCCAAAGCCTTCCTTTGCGGGCACTTTTGGATGGTCCAAAGGGGCTTGCAACGCATTTCCTGGGGCCTGATTTTTCAGTCGTCTCCGATGACGGCTACGGCTACGTTTAGGTTTGCTCAGGAACAGCGAACCCGGAGGGTCCAGTTGCATGTGGGGCTGCGTAAAGGCTCCCCTGGGGAGTTCACTTGTACCCAAAGCCTTCCTTTGGTGACACTTTTGGATGGTCCAAAGGGGCTTGCAACGCGTTTTCTGGGGCCCGGGTTTTCAGTCTTCTCCCATGCCGGCTAGTGATATATTTAGGGTTGCTCGGAAAAATCGAACCCGGAGGGTCCAGTTGCATGTGGGGCTGCGTAAAGGCTCCCCTGGGGAGTTCACTTGTACCGAAAGCCTTCCTTTTGGGGCACTTTTGGATGGGCGAAAAGGGCTCGCAACGCATTTCCTGGGGCCTGATTTTTCAGTCGTCATCGATGCCGGCTAGGGCTATGTTTAGGGATGCTCGGAAACAGCGAACCCGGAGGGTCAAGTTGCATGTGGGGCTGCGTAAAGGCTCCCCTGGGGAGTTCACTTCTACCCAAAGCCTTCCTTTGCGGGCACTTTTGGATAGTCCAAAGGGGCTTGCAACGCATTTCCTGGGGCCTGATTTTTCAGTCGTCTCCGATGACGGCTAGGGCTGCGTTTAGGTTTGCTTATGAACAGCGAACCCGGAGGGTCCAGTTGCATGTGGGGCTGCGTAAAGGCTCCCCTGGGGAGTTCACTTGTACCCAAAGCCTTCCTTTGGGGGCACTTTTGGATGGGCGAAAAGGGCTCGCAACGCATTTCCTGGGGCCAGATTTTTCAGTCGTCTTCGATGCCGGCCAGGGCTATGTTTAGGGATGCTCGGAAACAGCGAACCCGGAGGGTCCAGTTGCATGTGGGGCTGCGTAAAGGCTCCCCTGGGGAGTTCACTTGTACCCAAAGCCTTCCTTTGCGGGCACTTTTGGATGGTCCAAAGGGGTTCGCAACGCATTTCCTGGGGCCTGATTTTTCAGTCGTCTCCGATGACGGCTACGGCTACGTTTAGGTTTGCTCAGGAACAGCGAACCCGGAGGGTCCAGTTGCATGTGGGGCTGCGTAAAGGCTCCCCTGGGGAGTTCACTTGTACCCAAAGCCTTCCTTTGGTGACACTTTTGGATGGTCCAAAGGGGCTTGCAACGCGTTTTCTGGGGCCCGGGTTTTCAGTCTTCTCCCATGCCGGCTAGTGATATATTTAGGGTTGCTCGGAAAAATCGAACCCGGAGGGTCCAGTTGCATGTGGGGCTGCGTAAAGGCTCCCCTGGGGAGTTCACTTGTACCGATAGCCTTCCTTTTGGGGCACTTTTGGATGGGCGTAAAGGGCTCGCAACGCATTTCCTGGGGCCTGATTTTTCAGTCGTCATCGATGCCGGCTAGTGCTATGTTTAGGGATGCTCTGAAACAGCGAACCCAGAGGGTCCAGTTGCATGTGGGGCTGCGTAAAGGCTCCCCTGGGGAGTTCACTTCTACCCAAAGCCTTCCTTTGGGGGCACTTTTGGACGGGCGAAAAGGGCTTGCAACGCATTTCCTGGGGCCTGATTTTTCAGTCGTCTTCGATGCTGGCTAGGCCTATGTTTAGGGATGCTCGGAAACAGCGAACCCAGAGGGTCCAGTTGCATGTGGGGCTGTGTAAAGGCTCCCCTGGGGAGATCACTTGTACCCAAAGCCTTCCTTTGCGGGCACTTTTGGATGGTCCAAAGGGGCTTGCAACGCATTTCCTGGGGCCTGATTTTTCAGTCGTCTCCGATGACGGCTACGGCTACGTTTAGGTTTGCTCAGGAACAGCGAACCCGGAGGGTCCAGTTGCATGTGGGGCTGCGTAAAGGCTCCCCTGGGGAGTTCACTTGTACCCAAAGCCTTCCTTTGGTGATACTTTTGGATGGTCCAAAGGGGCTTGCAACGCGTTTTCTGGGGCCCGGGTTTTCAGTCTTCTCCCATGCCGGCTAGTGATATATTTAGGGTTGCTCGGAAAAATCGAACCCGGAGGGTCCAGTTGCATGTGGGGCTGCGTAAAGGCTCCCCTGGGGAGTTCACTTGTACCCAAAGCCTTCCTTTGGGGGCACTTTTGGATGGGCGAAAAGGGCTCGCAACGCATTTCCTGGGGCCTGATTTTTCAGTCGTCATCGATGCCGGCTAGTGCTATGTTTAGGGATGCTCGGAAACAGCGAACCCGGAGGGTCAAGTTGCATGTGGGGCTGCGTAAAGGCTCCCCTGGGGAGTTCACTTCTACCCAAAGCCTTCCTTTGGGGGCACTTTTGGACGGGCGAAAAGGGCTCGCAACGCATTTCCTGGGGCCTGATTTTTCAGTCGTCTTCGAAGCCGGGTAGGGCTATGTTTAGGTTTGCTCAGGAACAGTGAACCCGGAGGGTCCAGTTGCATGTGGGGCTGCGTAAAGGCTCTCCTGGGGAGTTCACTTGTACCCAAAGCCTTCCTTTGGGGGCACTTTTGGATGGACGAAAAGGGCTCGCAACGCATTTCCTGGGGCCTGATTTTTCAGTCGTCTTCGATGCCGGCTAGGGCTATGTTTAGGGATGCTCGGAAACAGCGAACCCGGAGGGTCCAGTTGCATGTGGGGCTGTGTAAAGGCTCCCCTGGGGAGATCACTTGTACCCAAAGCCTTCCTTTGCGGGCACTTTTGGATGGTCCAAAGGGGCTTGCAACGCATTTCCTGGGGCCTGATTTTTCAGTCGTCTCCGATGACGGCTACGGCTACGTTTAGGTTTGCTCAGGAACAGCGAACCAGGAGGGTCCAGTTGCATGTGGGGCTGCGTAAAGGCTCCCCTGGGGAGTTCACTTGTACCCAAAGCCTTCCTTTGGGGGCACTTTTGGATGGGCGAAAAGTGCTCGTAACGCATTTCCTGGGGCCTGATTTTTCAGTCGTCATCGATGCCGGCTAGGGCTATGTTTAGGGATGCTCGGAAACAGCGAACCCGGAGGGTCCAGTTGCATGTGGGGCTGCGTAAAGGCTCCCCTGGGGAGTTCACTTCTACCCAAAGCCTTCCTTTGGGGGCACTTTTGGATGGACGAAAAGGGCTCGCAACGCATTTCCTGGGGCCTGATTTTTCAGTCGTCTTCGAAGCCGGGTAGGGCTATGTTTAGGGATGCTCGGAAACAGCGAACCCGGAGGGTCCAGTTGCATGTGTGGCTGCGTAAAGGCTCCCCTGGGGAGTTCACTTGTACCGAAAGCCTTCCTTTTGGGGCACTTTTGGATGGGCGAAAAGAGCTCGCAACGCATTTCCTGGAGCCTGATTTTTCAGTCGTCTTCGAAGCCGGGTAGGGCTATGTTTAGGGTTGCTCGGAAAAATCGAACCCGGAGGGTCCAGTTGCATGTGGGGCTGCGTAAAGGCTCCCCCGGGGAGTTCACATGTACCCAAAGCCTTCTTTTGGGGGCACTTTTGGATGGGCGAAAAAGGGCTCGCAACGCATTTCCTGGAGCCTGATTTTTCAGTCGTCATCGATGCCGGCTAGGGCTATGTTTAGGGATGCTGGGAAACAGCGAACCCGGAGGGTCAAGTTGCATGTGGGGCTGCGTAAAGGCTCCCCCGGGGAGTTCACTTGTACCCAAAGCCTTCCTTTGGGGGCACTTTTGGATGGGCAAAAAGGGCTCGCAACGCATTTCCTGGGGCCTGATTTTTCACTCGTCTCCGATGACGGCAAGGGCTGCGTTTAGGTTTACTCAGGAACAGCGAACCCGGAGGGTCCAGTTGCATGTGGGGCTGCGTAAAGGCTCCCCTGGGGAGTTCTCTTGTACCCAAAGCCTTCCTTTGGTGACACTTTTGGATGGTCCAAAGGGGCTTGCAACGCATTTTCTGGGGCTTGGGTTTTCAGTCTTATCCCATGCCGGCTAGGGATATATTTAGGGTTGCTCGGAAAAATCGAACCTGAAGGGTCCAGTTGCATGTGGGGCTGCGTAAAGGCTCCCCTGGGGAGTTCACTTCTACCCAAAGCCTTCCTTTGTGGGCACTTTTGGATAGTCCAAAGGGGCTTGCAACGCATTTCCTGGGGCCTGATTTTTCAGTCGTCTCCGATGACGGCTAGGGCTGCGTTTAGGTTTGCTTATGAACAGCGAACCCGGAGGGTCCAGTTGCATGTGGGGCTGCGTAAAGGCTCCCCTGGGGAGTTCACTTGTACCCAAAGCCTTCCTTTGGGGTTACATTTGGATGGGCGAAAAGGGCTCGCAACGCATTTCCTGGGGCTTCATTTTTCAGTCGTCATCGATGCCGGCTAGGGCTATGTTTAGGGATGCTCGGAAACAGCGAACCCGGAGGGTCCAGTTGCATGTGGGGCTGCGTAAAGGCTCCCCTGGGGAGTTCTCTTGTACCCAAAGCCTTCCTTTGGTGATACTTTTGGATGGTCCAAAGGGGCTTGCAACGCGTTTTCTGGGGCCCGGGTTTTCAGTCTTCTCCCATGCCAGCTAGTGATATATTTAGGTTTGCTCGGAAAAATCGAACCCGGACGGTCCAGTTGCATGTGGGGCTGCGTAAAGGCTCCCCTGGGGAGTTCACTTGTACCCAAAGCCTTCCTTTGGGGGCACTTTTGGATGGGCGAAAAGGGCTCGCAACGCATTTCCTGGGGCCAGATTTTTCAGTCGTCTTCGATGCCGGCCAGGGCTATGTTTAGGGATGCTCGGAAACAGCGAACCCGGAGGGTCCAGTTGCATGTGGGGCTGTGTAAAGGCTCCCCTGGGGAGATCACTTGTACCCAAAGCCTTCCTTTGCGGGCACTTTTGGATGGTCCAAAGGGGCTTGCAACGCATTTCCTGGGGCCTGATTTTTCAGTCGCCTCCGATGACGGCTACGGCTACGTTTAGGTTTGCTCAGGAACAGCGAACCCGGAGGGTCCAGTTGCATGTGGGGCTGCGTAAAGGCTCCCCTGGGGAGTTCACTTGTACCCAAAGCCTTCCTTTGGTGACACTTTTGGATGGTCCAAAGGGGCTTGCAACGCGTTTTCTGGGGCCCGGGTTTTCAGTCTTCTCCCATGCCGGCTAGTGATATATTTAGGTTTGCTCGGAAAAATCGAACCCGGAGGGTCCAGTTGCATGTGGGGCTGCGTAAAGGCTCCCCTGGGGAGTTCACTTGTACCGAAAGCCTTCCTTTTGGGGCACTTTTGGATGGGCGTAAAGGGCTCGCAACGCATTTCCTGGGGCCTGATTTTTCAGTCGTCATCGATGCCGGCTAGTGCTATGTTTAGGGATGCTCTGAAACAGCGAACCCGGAGGGTCCAGTTGCATGTGGGGCTGCGTAAAGGCTCCCCTGGGGAGTTCACTTCTACCCAAAGCCTTCCTTCGGGGGAACTTTTGGACGGGCGAAAAGGGCTTGCAACGCATTTCCTGGGGCCTGATTTTTCAGTCGTCTTCGATGCCGGCTAGGCCTATGTTTAGGGATGCTCGGAAACAGCGAACCCAGAGGGTCCAGTTGCATGTGGGGCTGCGTAAAGGCTCCCCTGGGGAGTTCACTTGTACCCAAAGCCTTCCTTTGGGGGCACTTTTGGATGGACGAAAAGGGCTCGCAACGCATTTCCTGGGGCCTGATTTTTCAGTCGTCTTCGATGCCGGCTAGGGCTATGTTTAGGGATGCTCGGAAACAGCGAACCCGGAGGGTCCAGTTGCATGTGGGGCTGTGTAAAGGCTCCCCTGGGGAGATCACTTGTACCCAAAGCCTTCCTTTGCGGGCACTTTTGGATGGTCCAAAGGGGCTTGCAACGCATTTCCTGGGGCCTGATTTTTCAGTCGTCTCCGATGACGGCTACGGCTACGTTTAGGTTTGCTCAGGAACAGCGAACCCGGAGGGTCCAGTTGCATGTGGGGCTGCGTAAAGGCTCCCCTGGGGAGTTCACTTGTACCCAAAGCCTTCCTTTGGTGACACTTTTGGATGGTCCAAAGGGGCTTGCAACGCGTTTTCTGGAGCCCGGGTTTTCAGTCTTCTCCCATGCCGGCTAGTGATATATTTAGGGTTGCTCGGAAAAATCGAACCCGGAGGGTCCAGTTGCATGTGGGGCTGCGTAAAGGCTCCCCTGGGGAGTTCACTTGTACCGAAAGCCTTCCTTTTGGGGCACTTTTGGATGGGCGAAAAGGGCTCGCAACGCATTTCCTGGGGCCTGATTTTTCAGTCGTCATCGATGCCGGCTAGGGCTATGTTTAGGGATGCTCGGAAACAGCGAACCCGGAGGGTCAAGTTGCATGTGGGGCTGCGTAAAGGCTCCCCTGGGGAGTTCACTTCTACCCAAAGCCTTCCTTTGCGGGCACTTTTGGATAGTCCAAAGGGGCTTGCAACGCATTTCCTGGGGCCTGATTTTTCAGTCGTCTCCGATGACGGCTAGGGCTGCGTTTAGGTTTGCTTATGAACAGCGAACCCGGAGGGTCCAGTTGCATGTGGGGCTGCGTAAAGGCTCCCCTGGGGAGTTCACTTGTACCCAAAGCCTTCCTTTGGGGGCACTTTTGGATGGGCGAAAAGGGCTCGCAACGCATTTCCTGGGGCCAGATTTTTCAGTCGTCTTCGATGCCGGCCAGGGCTATGTTTAGGGATGCTCGGAAACAGCGAACCCGGAGGGTCCAGTTGCATGTGGGGCTGCGTAAAGGCTCCCCTGGGGAGTTCACTTGTACCCAAAGCCTTCCTTTGCGGGCACTTTTGGATGGTCCAAAGGGGCTTGCAACGCATTTCCTGGGGCCTGATTTTTCAGTCGTCTCCGATGACGGCTACGGCTACGTTTAGGTTTGCTCAGGAACAGCGAACCCGGAGGGTCCAGTTGCATGTGGGGCTGCGTAAAGGCTCCCCTGGGGAGTTCACTTGTACCCAAAGCCTTCCTTTGGTGACACTTTTGGATGGTCCAAAGGGGCTTGCAACGCGTTTTCTGGGGCCCGGGTTTTCAGTCTTCTCCCATGCCGGCTAGTGATATATTTAGGGTTGCTCGGAAAAATCGAACCCGGAGGGTCCAGTTGCATGTGGGGCTGCGTAAAGGCTCCCCTGGGGAGTTCACTTGTACCGATAGCCTTCCTTTTGGGGCACTTTTGGATGGGCGTAAAGGGCTCGCAACGCATTTCCTGGGGCCTGATTTTTCAGTCGTCATCGATGCCGGCTAGTGCTATGTTTAGGGATGCTCTGAAACAGCGAACCCAGAGGGTCCAGTTGCATGTGGGGCTGCGTAAAGGCTCCCCTGGGGAGTTCACTTCTACCCAAAGCCTTCCTTTGGGGGCACTTTTGGACGGGCGAAAAGGGCTTGCAACGCATTTCCTGGGGCCTGATTTTTCAGTCGTCTTCGATGCTGGCTAGGCCTATGTTTAGGGATGCTCGGAAACAGCGAACCCAGAGGGTCCAGTTGCATGTGGGGCTGCGTAAAGGCTCCCCTGGGGAGTTCACTTGTACCCAAAGCCTTCCTTTGGGGGAACTTTTGGATGGACGAAAAGGGCTCGCAACGCATTTCCTGGGGCCTGATTTTTCAGTCGTCTTCGATGCCGGCTAGGGCTATGTTTAGGGATGCTCGGAAACAGCGAACCCGGAGGGTCCAGTTGCATGTGGGGCTGTGTAAAGGCTCCCCTGGGGAGATCACTTGTACCCAAAGCCTTCCTTTGCGGGCACTTTTGGATGGTCCAAAGGGGCTTGCAACGCATTTCCTGGGGCCTGATTTTTCAGTCGTCTCCGATGACGGCTACGGCTACGTTTAGGTTTGCTCAGGAACAGCGAACCCGGAGGGTCCAGTTGCATGTGGGGCTGCGTAAAGGCTCCCCTGGGGAGTTCACTTGTACCCAAAGCCTTCCTTTGGTGATACTTTTGGATGGTCCAAAGGGGCTTGCAACGCGTTTTCTGGGGCCCGGGTTTTCAGTCTTCTCCCATGCCGGCTAGTGATATATTTAGGGTTGCTCGGAAAAATCGAACCCGGAGGGTCCAGTTGCATGTGGGGCTGCGTAAAGGCTCCCCTGGGGAGTTCACTTGTACCCAAAGCCTTCCTTTGGGGGCACTTTTGGATGGGCGAAAAGGGCTCGCAACGCATTTCCTGGGGCCTGATTTTTCAGTCGTCATCGATGCCGGCTAGGGCTATGTTTAGGGATGCTCGGAAACAGCGAACCCGGAGGGTCAAGTTGCATGTGGGGCTGCGTAAAGGCTCCCCTGGGGAGTTCACTTCTACCCAAAGCCTTCCTTTGGGGGCACTTTTGGACGGGCGAAAAGGGCTCGCAACGCATTTCCTGGGGCCTGATTTTTCAGTCGTCTTCGAAGCCGGGTAGGGCTATGTTTAGGTTTGCTCAGGAACAGTGAACCCGGAGGGTCCAGTTGCATGTGGGGCTGCGTAAAGGCTCTCCTGGGGAGTTCACTTGTACCCAAAGCCTTCCTTTGGGGGCACTTTTGGATGGACGAAAAGGGCTCGCAACGCATTTCCTGGGGCCTGATTTTTCAGTCGTCTTCGATGCCGGCTAGGGCTATGTTTAGGGATGCTCGGAAACAGCGAACCCGGAGGGTCCAGTTGCATGTGGGGCTGCGTAAAGGCTCCCCTGGGGAGTTCACTTCTACCCAAAGCCTTCCTTTGCGGGCACTTTTGGATGGTCCAAAGGGGCTTGCAACGCATTTCCTGGGGCCTGATTTTTCAGTCGTCTCCGATGACGGCTACGGCTACGTTTAGGTTTGCTCAGGAACAGCGAACCAGGAGGGTCCAGTTGCATGTGGGGCTGCGTAAAGGCTCCCCTGGGGAGTTCACTTGTACCCAAAGCCTTCCTTTGGGGGCACTTTTGGATGGGCGAAAAGTGCTCGTAACGCATTTCCTGGGGCCTGATTTTTCAGTCGTCATCGATGCCGGCTAGGGCTATGTTTAGGGATGCTCGGAAACAGCGAACCCGGAGGGTCCAGTTGCATGTGGGGCTGCGTAAAGGCTCCCCTGGGGAGTTCACTTCTACCCAAAGCCTTCCTTTGGGGGCACTTTTGGATGGACGAAAAGGGCTCGCAACGCATTTCCTGGGGCCTGATTTTTCAGTCGTCTTCGAAGCCGGGTAGGGCTATGTTTAGGGATGCTCGGAAACAGCGAACCCGGAGGGTCCAGTTGCATGTGTGGCTGCGTAAAGGCTCCCCTGGGGAGTTCACTTGTACCGAAAGCCTTCCTTTTGGGGCACTTTTGGATGGGCGAAAAGAGCTCGCAACGCATTTCCTGGAGCCTGATTTTTCAGTCGTCTTCGAAGCCGGGTAGGGCTATGTTTAGGGTTGCTCGGAAAAATCGAACCCGGAGGGTCCAGTTGCATGTGGGGCTGCGTAAAGGCTCCCCTGGGGAGTTCACTTGTACCGAAAGCCTTCCTTTTGGGGCACTTTTGGATGGGCGAAAAGGGCTCGCAACGCATTTCCTGGGGCCTGATTTTTCAGTCGTCATCGATGCCGGCTAGTGCTATGTTTAGGGATGCTCGGAAACAGCGAACCCGGAGGGTCAAGTTGCATGTGGGGCTGCGTAAAGGCTCCCCTGGGGAGTTCACTTGTACCCAAAGCCTTCCTTTGCGGGCACTTTTGGATAGTCCAAAGGGGCTTGCAACGCATTTCCTGGGGCCTGATTTTTCAGTCGTCTCCGATGACGGCTAGGGCTGCGTTTAGGTTTGCTTATGAACAGCGAACCCGGAGGGTCCAGTTGCATGTGGGGCTGCGTAAAGGCTCCCCTGGGGAGTTCACTTGTACCCAAAGCCTTCCTTTGGGGGCACTTTTGCATGGGCGAAAAGGGCTCGCAACGCATTTCCTGGGGCCAGATTTTTCAGTCGTCTTCGATGCCGGCTAGGGCTATGTTTAGGGATGCTCGGAAACAGCGAACCCGGAGGGTCCAGTTGCATGTGGGGCTGTGTAAAGGCTCCCCTGGGGAGATCACTTGTACCCAAAGCCTTCCTTTGCGGGCACTTTTGGATGGTCCAAAGGGGCTTGCAACGCATTTCCTGGGGCTTGATTTTTCAGTCGTCTCCGATGACGGCTACGGCTACGTTTAGGTTTGCTCAGGAACAGCGAACCCGGAGGGTCCAGTTGCATGTGGGGCTGCGTAAAGGCTCCCCTGGGGAGTTCACTTGTACCCAAAGCCTTCCTTTGGTGACACTTTTGGATGGTCCAAAGGGGCTTGCAACGCGTTTTCTGGGGCCCGGGTTTTCAGTCTTCTCCCATGCCGGCTAGTGATATATTTAGGGTTGCTCGGAAAAATCGAACCCGGAGGGTCCAGTTGCATGTGGGGCTGCGTAAAGGCTCCCCTGGGGAGTTCACTTGTACCGAAAGCCTTCCTTTTGGGGCACTTTTGGATGGGCGAAAAGGGCTCGCAACGCATTTCCTGGGGCCTGATTTTTCAGTCGTCATCGATGCCGGCTAGTGCTATGTTTAGGGATGCTCGGAAACAGCGAACCCGGAGGGTCAAGTTGCATGTGGGGCTGCGTAAAGGCTCCCCTGGGGAGTTCACTTCTACCCAAAGCCTTCCTTTGGGGGCACTTTTGGACGGGCGAAAAGGGCTTGCAACGCATTTCCTGGGGCCTGATTTTTCAGTCGTCTTCGAAGCCGGGTAGGGCTATGTTTAGGTTTGCTCAGGAACAGTGAACCCGGAGGGTCCAGTTGCATGTGGGGCTGCGTAAAGGCTCCCCTGGGGAGTTCACTTGTACCCAAAGCCTTCCTTTGGTGACACTTTTGGATGGTCCAAAGGGGCTTGCAACGCATTTTCTGGGGCTTGGGTTTTCAGTCTTCTCCCATGCCGGCTAGGGATATATTTAGGGTTGCTCGGAAAAATCGAACCTGAAGGGTCCAGTTGCATGTGGGGCTGCGTAAAGGCTCCCCTGGGGAGTTCACTTGTACCCAAAGCCTTCCTTTGCGGGCACTTTTGGATAGTCCAAAGGGGCTTGCAACGCATTTCCTGGGGCCTGATTTTTCAGTCGTCTTGTTTGCCGGCTAGGGCTGCGTTTAGGTTTGCTTATGAACAGCGAACCCGGAGGGTCCAGTTGCATGTGGGGCTGCGTAAAGGCTCCCCTGGGGAGTTCTCTTCTACCCAAAGCCTTCCTTTGGGGGCACTTTTGGATGGGCGAAAAGGGCTCGCAACGCATTTCCTGGGGCTTGATTTTTCAGTCGTCTTTGATGCCGGCTAGGCCTATGTTTAGGGATGCTCGGAAACAGCGAACCCGGAGGGTCCAGTTGCATGTGGGGCTGCGTAAAGGCTCCCCTGGGGAGTTCACTTGTACCCAAAGCCTTCCTTTGGGGGCACTTTTGGATGGACGAAAAGGGCTCGCAACGCATTTCCTGGGGCCTGATTTTTCAGTCGTCTTCGATGCCGGCTAGGGCTATGTTTAGGGATGCTCGGAAACAGCGAACCCGGAGGGTCCAGTTGCATGTGGGGCTGTGTAAAGGCTCCCCTGGGGAGATCACTTGTACCCAAAGCCTTCCTTTGGTGACACTTTTGGATGGTCCAAAGGGGCTTGCAACGCATTTCCTGGGGCCTGATTTTTCATTCGTCTCCGATGACGGCTAGGGCTACGTTTAGGTTTGCTCAGGAACAGCGAACCCGGAGGGTCCAGTTGCATGTGGGGCTGCGTAAAGGCTCCCCTGGGGAGTTCACTTGTACCCAAAGCCTTCCTTTGGTGACACTTTTGGATGGTCCAAAGGGGCTTGCAACGCGTTTTCTGGGGCCCGGGTTTTCAGTCTTCTCCCATGCCGGCTAGTGATATATTTAGGGTTGCTCGGAAAAATCGAACCCGGAGGGTCCAGTTGCATGTGGGGCTGCGTAAAGGCTCCCCTGGGGAGTTCACTTGTACCGAAAGCCTTCCTTTTGGGGCACTTTTGCATGGGCGAAAAGGGCTCGCAACGCATTTCCTGGGGCCTGATTTTTCAGTCGTCATCGATGCCGGCTAGTGCTATGTTTAGGGATGCTCGGAAACATGGAACCCGGAGGGTCCAGTTGCATGTGGGGCTGCGTAAAGGCTCCCCTGGGGAGTTCTCTTGTACCCAACGACTTCCTTTGGGGGTACTTTTGGATGGGCGAAAAGGGCTCGCAACGCATTTCCTGGGGCTTGATTTTTCAGTCGTCATCGATGCCGGCTAGTGATGTGTTTAGGGATGCTCGGAAACAGCGAACCCTGAGGGTCAAGTTGCATGTGGGGCTGCGTAAAGGCTCCCCTGGGGAGTTCACTTCTACCCAAAGCCTTCCTTTGGGGGCACTTTTGGACGGGCGAAAAGGGCTTGCAACGCATTTCCTGGGGCCTGATTTTTCAGTCGTCTTCGATGCCGGCTAGGCCTATGTTTAGGGATGCTCGGAAACAGCGAACCCAGAGGGTCCAGTTGCATGTGGGGCTGCGTAAAGGCTCCCCTGGGGAGTTCACTTGTACCCAAAGCCTTCCTTTGGGGGCACTTTTGGATGGACGAAAAGGGCTCGCAACGCATTTCCTGGGGCCTGATTTTTCAGTCGTCTTCGATGCCGGCTAGGGCTATGTTTAGGGATGCTCGGAAACAGCGAACCCGGAGGGTCCAGTTGCATGTGGGGCTGTGTAAAGGCTCCCCTGGGGAGATCACTTGTACCCAAAGCCTTCCTTTGGGGGCACTTTTGGATGGTCCAAAGGGGCTTGCAACGCATTTCCTGGGGCCTGATTTTTCATTCGTCTCCGATGACGGCTAGGGCTACGTTTAGGTTTGCTCAGGAACAGCGAACCCGGAGGGTCCAGTTGCATGTGGGGCTGCGTAAAGGCTCCCCTGGGGAGTTCACTTGTACCCAAAGCCTTCCTTTGGTGACACTTTTGGATGGTCCAAAGGGGCTTGCAACGCGTTTTCTGGGGCCCGGGTTTTCAGTCTTCTCCCATGCCGGCTAGGGATATATTTAGGGTTGCTCGGAAAAATCGAACCCGGAGGGTCCAGTTGCATGTGGGGCTGCGTAAAGGCTCCCCTGGGGAGTTCACTTCTACCCAAAGCCTTCCTTTTGGGGCACTTTTGCATGGGCGAAAAGGGCTCGCAACGCATTTCCTGGGGCCTGATTTTTCAGTCGTCATCGATGCCGGCTAGTGCTATGTTTAGGGATGCTCGGAAACAGCGAACCCGGAGGGTCAAGTTGCATGTGGGGCTGCGTAAAGGCTCCCCTGGGGAGTTCACTTCTACCCAAAGCCTTCCTTTGGGGGCACTTTTGGACGGGCGAAAAGGGCTCGCAACGCATTTCCTGGGGCCTGATTTTTCAGTCGTCTTCGAAGCCGGGTAGGGCTATGTTTAGGGATGCTCGGAAACAGTGAACCCGGAGGGTCCAGTTGCATGTGGGGCTGCGTAAAGGCTCTCCTGGGGAGTTCACTTGTACCCAAAGCCTTCCTTTGGGGGCACTTTTGGATGGACGAAAAGGGCTCGCAACGCATTTCCTGGGGCCTGATTTTTCAGTCGTCTTCGATGCCGGCTAGGGCTATGTTTAGGGATGCTCGGAAACAGCGAACCCGGAGGGTCCAGTTGCATGTGGGGCTGTGTAAAGGCTCCCCTGGGGAGTTCACTTGTACCCAAAGCCTTCCTTTGGTGATACTTTTGGATGGTCCAAAGGGGCTTGCAACGCATTTCCTGGGGCCTGATTTTTCAGTCGTCTCCGATGACGGCTACGGCTACGTTTAGGTTTGCTCAGGAACAGCGAACCCGGAGGGTCCAGTTGCATGTGGGGCTGCGTAAAGGCTCCCCTGGGGAGTTCACTTGTACCCAAAGCCTTCCTTTGGGGGCACTTTTGGATGGGCGAAAAGTGCTCGTAACGCATTTTCTGGGGCCTGATTTTTCAGTCGTCATCGATGCCGGCTAGGGCTATGTTTAGGGATGCTCGGAAACAGCGAACCCGGAGGGTCCAGTTGCATGTGGGGCTGCGTAAAGGCTCCCCTGGGGAGTTCACTTGTACCCAAAGCCTTCCTTTGGGGGCACTTTTGGATGGACGAAAAGGGCTCGCAACGCATTTCCTGGGGCCTGATTTTTCAGTCGTCTTCGAAGCCGGGTAGGGCTATGTTTAGGGATGCTCGGAAACAGCGAACCCGGAGGGTCCAGTTGCATGTGTGGCTGCGTAAAGGCTCCCCTGGGGAGTTCACTTGTACCGAAAGCCTTCCTTTTGGGGCACTTTTGGATGGGCGAAAAGAGCTCGCAACGCATTTCCTGGGGCCTGATTTTTCAGTCGTCTTCGAAGCCGGGTAGGGCTATATTTAGGGTTGCTCGGAAAAATCGAACCCGGAGGGTCCAGTTGCATGTGGGGCTGCGTAAAGGCTCCCCTGGGGAGTTCACTTGTACTGAAAGCCTTCCTTTTGGGGCACTTTTGGATGGGCGAAAAGGGCTCGCAACGCATTTCCTGGGGCCTGATTTTTCAGTCGTCATCGATGCCGGCTAGTGCTATGTTTAGGGATGCTCGGAAACAGCGAACCCGGAGGGTCAAGTTGCATGTGGGGCTGCGTAAAGGCTCCCCTGGGGAGTTCACTTCTACCCAAAGCCTTCCTTTGCGGGCACTTTTGGATAGTCCAAAGGGGCTTGCAACGCATTTCCTGGGGCCTGATTTTTCAGTCGTCTCCGATGACGGCTAGGGCTGCGTTTAGGTTTGCTTATGAACAGCGAACCCGGAGGGTCCAGTTGCATGTGGGGCTGCGTAAAGGCTCCCCTGGGGAGTTCACTTGTACCCAAAGCCTTCCTTTGGGGGCACTTTTGCATGGGCGAAAAGGGCTCGCAACGCATTTCCTGGGGCCAGATTTTTCAGTCGTCTTCGATGCCGGCTAGGGCTATGTTTAGGGATGCTCGGAAACAGCGAACCCGGAGGGTCCAGTTGCATGTGGGGCTGTGTAAAGGCTCCCCTGGGGAGATCACTTGTACCCAAAACCTTCCTTTGCGGGCACTTTTGGATGGTCCAAAGGGGCTTGCAACGCATTTCCTGGGGCTTGATTTTTCAGTCGTCTCCGATGACGGCTACGGCTACGTTTAGGTTTGCTCAGGAACAGCGAACCCGGAGGGTCCAGTTGCATGTGGGGCTGCGTAAAGGCTCCCCTGGGGAGTTCACTTGTACCCAAAGCCTTCCTTTGGTGACACTTTTGGATGGTCCAAAGGGGCTTGCAACGCGTTTTCTGGGGCCCGGGTTTTCAGTCTTCTCCCATGCCGGCTAGTGATATATTTAGGGTTGCTCGGAAATATCGAACCCGGAGGGTCCAGTTGCATGTGGGGCTGCGTAAAGGCTCCCCTGGGGAGTTCACTTGTACCGAAAGCCTTCCTTTTGGGGCACTTTTGGATGGGCGAAAAGGGCTCGCAACGCATTTCCTGGGGCCTGATTTTTCAGTCGTCATCGATGCCGGCTAGTGCTATGTTTAGGGATGCTCGGAAACTGCGAACCCGGAGGGTCAAGTTGCATGTGGGGCTGCGTAAAGGCTCCCCTGGGGAGTTCACTTCTACCCAAAGCCTTCCTTTGGGGGCACTTTTGGACGGGCGAAAAGGGCTTGCAACGCATTTCCTGGGGCCTGATTTTTCAGTCGTCTTCGAAGCCGGGTAGGGCTATGTTTAGGTTTGCTCAGGAACAGTGAACCCGGAGGGTCCAGTTGCATGTGGGGCTGCGTAAAGGCTCCCCTGGGGAGTTCTCTTGTACCCAACGCCTTCCTTTGGGGGTACTTTTGGATGGGCGAAAAGGGCTCGCAACGCATTTCCTGGGGCTTGATTTTTCAGTCGTCTTCGATGCCGTCTAGGGCTATGTTTAGGGATGTTCGGAAACAGCGAACCCAGAGGGTCCAGTTGCATGTGGGGCTGTGTAAAGGCTCCCCTGGGGAGATCACTTGTACCCAAAGCCTTCCTTTGCGGGCACTTTTGGATGGTCCAAAGGGGCTTGCAACGCATTTCCTGGGGCCTGATTTTTCAGTCGTCTCCGATGACGGCTACGGCTACGTTTAGGTTTGCTCAGGAACAGCGAACCCGGAGGGTCCAGTTGCATGTGGGGCTGCGTAAAGGCTCCCCTGGGGAGTTCACTTGTACCCAAAGCCTTCCTTTGGTGACACTTTTGGATGGTCCAAAGGGGCTTGCAACGCGTTTTCTGGGGCCCGGGTTTTCAGTCTTCTCCCATGCCGGCTAGTGATATATTTAGGGTTGCTCGGAAAAATCGAACCCGGAGGGTCCAGTTGCATGTGGGGCTGCGTAAAGGCTCCCCTGGGGAGTTCACTTGTACCCAAAGCCTTCCTTTTGGGGCACTTTTGGATGGGCGAAAAGGGCTCGCAACGCATTTCCTGGGGCCTGATTTTTCAGTCGTCATCGATGCCGGCTAGTGCTATGTTTAGGGATGCTCGGAAACAGCGAACCCGGAGGGTCAAGTTGCATGTGGGGCTGCGTAAAGGCTCCCCTGGGGAGTTCACTTCTACCCAAAGCCTTCTTTTGGGGGCACTTTTGGACGGGCGAAAAGGGCTCGCAACGCATTTCCTGGGGCCTGATTTTTCAGTCGTCTTCGAAGCCGGGTAGGGCTATGTTTAGGTTTGCTCAGGAACAGTGAACCCGGAGGGTCCAGTTGCATGTGGGGCTGCGTAAAGGCTCCCCTGGGGAGTTCTCTTGTACCCAAAGCCTTCCTTTGGTGACACTTTTGGATGGTCCAAAGGGGCTTGCAACGCGTTTTCTGGGGCTTGGGTTTTCAGTCTTCTCCCATGCCGGCTAGGGATATATTTAGGGTTGCTCGGAAAAATCGAACCTGAAGGGTCCAGTTGCATGTGGGGCTGCGTAAAGGCTCTCCTGGGGAGTTCACTTGTACCCAAAGCCTTCCTTTGCGGGCACTTTTGGATAGTCCAAAGGGGCTTGCAACGCATTTCCTGGGGCCTGATTTTTCAGTCGTCTCCGATGACGGCTAGGGCTGCGTTTAGGTTTGCTTATGAACAGCGAACCCGGAGGGTCCAGTTGCATGTGGGGCTGCGTAAAGGCTCCCCTGGGGAGTTCTCTTCTACCCAAAGCCTTCCTTTGGGGGCACTTTTGGATGGGCGAAAAGGGCTCGCAACGCATTTCCTGGGGCTTGATTTTTCAGTCGTCTTTGATGCCGGCTAGGCCTATGTTTAGGGATGCTCGGAAACAGCGAACCCGGAGGGTCCAGTTGCATGTGGGGCTGCGTAAAGGCTCCCCTGGGGAGTTCACTTGTACCCAAAGCCTTCCTTTGGGGGCACTTTTGGATGGACGAAAAGGGCTCGCAACGCATTTCCTGGGGCCTGATTTTTCAGTCGTCTTCGATGCCGGCTAGGGCTATGTTTAGGGATGCTCGGAAACAGCGAACCCGGAGGGTCCAGTTGCATGTGGGGCTGTGTAAAGGCTCCCCTGGGGAGATCACTTGTACCCAAAGCCTTCCTTTGCGGGCACTTTTGGATGGTCCAAAGGGGCTTGCAACGCATTTCCTGGGGCCTGATTTTTCAGTCGCCTCCGATGACGGCTACGGCTACGTTTAGGTTTGCTCAGGAACAGCGAACCCGGAGGGTCCAGTTGCATGTGGGGCTGCGTAAAGGCTCCCCTGGGGAGTTCACTTGTACCCAAAGCCTTCCTTTGGTGATACTTTTGGATGGTCCAAAGGGGCTTGCAACGCGTTTTCTGGGGCCCGGGTTTTCAGTCTTCTCCCATGCCGGCTAGTGATATATTTAGGTTTGCTCGGAAAAATCGAACCCGGAGGGTCCAGTTGCATGTGGGGCTGCGTAAAGGCTCCCCTGGGGAGTTCACTTGTACCGAAAGCCTTCCTTTTGGGGCACTTTTGGATGGGCGTAAAGGGCTCGCAACGCATTTCCTGGGGCCTGATTTTTCAGTCGTCATCGATGCCGGCTAGTGCTATGTTTAGGGATGCTCTGAAACAGCGAACCCGGAGGGTCCAGTTGCATGTGGGGCTGCGTAAAGGCTCCCCTGGGGAGTTCACTTCTACCCAAAGCCTTCCTTTGGGGGAACTTTTGGACGGGCGAAAAGGGCTTGCAACGCATTTCCTGGGGCCTGATTTTTCAGTCGTCTTCGATGCCGGCTAGGCCTATGTTTAGGGATGCTCGGAAACAGCGAACCCAGAGGGTCCAGTTGCATGTGGGGCTGCGTAAAGGCTCCCCTGGGGAGTTCACTTGTACCCAAAGCCTTCCTTTGGGGGCACTTTTGGATGGACGAAAAGGGCTCGCAACGCATTTCCTGGGGCCTGATTTTTCAGTCGTCTTCGATGCCGGCTAGGGCTATGTTTAGGGATGCTCGGAAACAGCGAACCCGGAGGGTCCAGTTGCATGTGGGGCTGTGTAAAGGCTCCCCTGGGGAGATCACTTGTACCCAAAGCCTTCCTTTGCGGGCACTTTTGGATGGTCCAAAGGGGCTTGCAACGCATTTCCTGGGGCCTGATTTTTCAGTCGTCTCCGATGACGGCTACGGCTACGTTTAGGTTTGCTCAGGAACAGCGAACCCGGAGGGTCCAGTTGCATGTGGGGCTGCGTAAAGGCTCCCCTGGGGAGTTCACTTGTACCCAAAGCCTTCCTTTGGTGACACTTTTGGATGGTCCAAAGGGGCTTGCAACGCGTTTTCTGGGGCCCGGGTTTTCAGTCTTCTCCCATGCCGGCTAGTGATATATTTAGGGTTGCTCGGAAAAATCGAACCCGGAGGGTCCAGTTGCATGTGGGGCTGCGTAAAGGCTCCCCTGGGGAGTTCACTTGTACCGAAAGCCTTCCTTTTGGGGCACTTTTGGATGGGCGAAAAGGGCTCGCAACGCATTTCCTGGGGCCTGATTTTTCAGTCGTCATCGATGCCGGCTAGGGCTATGTTTAGGGATGCTCGGAAACAGCGAACCCGGAGGGTCAAGTTGCATGTGGGGCTGCGTAAAGGCTCCCCTGGGGAGTTCACTTCTACCCAAAGCCTTCCTTTGCGGGCACTTTTGGATAGTCCAAAGGGGCTTGCAACGCATTTCCTGGGGCCTGATTTTTCAGTCGTCTCCGATGACGGCTAGGGCTGCGTTTAGGTTTGCTTATGAACAGCGAACCCGGAGGGTCCAGTTGCATGTGGGGCTGCGTAAAGGCTCCCCTGGGGAGTTCACTTGTACCCAAAGCCTTCCTTTGGGGGCACTTTTGGATGGGCGAAAAGGGCTCGCAACGCATTTCCTGGGGCCAGATTTTTCAGTCGTCTTCGATGCCGGCCAGGGCTATGTTTAGGGATGCTCGGAAACAGCGAACCCGGAGGGTCCAGTTGCATGTGGGGCTGCGTAAAGGCTCCCCTGGGGAGTTCACTTGTACCCAAAGCCTTCCTTTGCGGGCACTTTTGGATGGTCCAAAGGGGCTTGCAACGCATTTCCTGGGGCCTGATTTTTCAGTCGTCTCCGATGACGGCTACGGCTACGTTTAGGTTTGCTCAGGAACAGCGAACCCGGAGGGTCCAGTTGCATGTGGGGCTGCGTAAAGGCTCCCCTGGGGAGTTCACTTGTACCCAAAGCCTTCCTTTGGTGACACTTTTGGATGGTCCAAAGGGGCTTGCAACGCGTTTTCTGGGGCCCGGGTTTTCAGTCTTCTCCCATGCCGGCTAGTGATATATTTAGGGTTGCTCGGAAAAATCGAACCCGGAGGGTCCAGTTGCATGTGGGGCTGCGTAAAGGCTCCCCTGGGGAGTTCACTTGTACCGATAGCCTTCCTTTTGGGGCACTTTTGGATGGGCGTAAAGGGCTCGCAACGCATTTCCTGGGGCCTGATTTTTCAGTCGTCATCGATGCCGGCTAGTGCTATGTTTAGGGATGCTCTGAAACAGCGAACCCAGAGGGTCCAGTTGCATGTGGGGCTGCGTAAAGGCTCCCCTGGGGAGTTCACTTCTACCCAAAGCCTTCCTTTGGGGGCACTTTTGGACGGGCGAAAAGGGCTTGCAACGCATTTCCTGGGGCCTGATTTTTCAGTCGTCTTCGATGCTGGCTAGGCCTATGTTTAGGGATGCTCGGAAACAGCGAACCCAGAGGGTCCAGTTGCATGTGGGGCTGCGTAAAGGCTCCCCTGGGGAGTTCACTTGTACCCAAAGCCTTCCTTTGGGGGAACTTTTGGATGGACGAAAAGGGCTCGCAACGCATTTCCTGGGGCCTGATTTTTCAGTCGTCTTCGATGCCGGCTAGGGCTATGTTTAGGGATGCTCGGAAACAGCGAACCCGGAGGGTCCAGTTGCATGTGGGGCTGTGTAAAGGCTCCCCTGGGGAGATCACTTGTACCCAAAGCCTTCCTTTGCGGGCACTTTTGGATGGTCCAAAGGGGCTTGCAACGCATTTCCTGGGGCCTGATTTTTCAGTCGTCTCCGATGACGGCTACGGCTACGTTTAGGTTTGCTCAGGAACAGCGAACCCGGAGGGTCCAGTTGCATGTGGGGCTGCGTAAAGGCTCCCCTGGGGAGTTCACTTGTACCCAAAGCCTTCCTTTGGTGATACTTTTGGATGGTCCAAAGGGGCTTGCAACGCGTTTTCTGGGGCCCGGGTTTTCAGTCTTCTCCCATGCCGGCTAGTGATATATTTAGGGTTGCTCGGAAAAATCGAACCCGGAGGGTCCAGTTGCATGTGGGGCTGCGTAAAGGCTCCCCTGGGGAGTTCACTTGTACCCAAAGCCTTCCTTTGGGGGCACTTTTGGATGGGCGAAAAGGGCTCGCAACGCATTTCCTGGGGCCTGATTTTTCAGTCGTCATCGATGCCGGCTAGGGCTATGTTTAGGGATGCTCGGAAACAGCGAACCCGGAGGGTCAAGTTGCATGTGGGGCTGCGTAAAGGCTCCCCTGGGGAGTTCACTTCTACCCAAAGCCTTCCTTTGGGGGCACTTTTGGACGGGCGAAAAGGGCTCGCAACGCATTTCCTGGGGCCTGATTTTTCAGTCGTCTTCGAAGCCGGGTAGGGCTATGTTTAGGTTTGCTCAGGAACAGTGAACCCGGAGGGTCCAGTTGCATGTGGGGCTGCGTAAAGGCTCTCCTGGGGAGTTCACTTGTACCCAAAGCCTTCCTTTGGGGGCACTTTTGGATGGACGAAAAGGGCTCGCAACGCATTTCCTGGGGCCTGATTTTTCAGTCGTCTTCGATGCCGGCTAGGGCTATGTTTAGGGATGCTCGGAAACAGCGAACCCGGAGGGTCCAGTTGCATGTGGGGCTGCGTAAAGGCTCCCCTGGGGAGATCACTTGTACCCAAAGCCTTCCTTTGCGGGCACTTTTGGATGGTCCAAAGGGGCTTGCAACGCATTTCCTGGGGCCTGATTTTTCAGTCGTCTCCGATGACGGCTACGGCTACGTTTAGGTTTGCTCAGGAACAGCGAACCAGGAGGGTCCAGTTGCATGTGGGGCTGCGTAAAGGCTCCCCTGGGGAGTTCACTTGTACCCAAAGCCTTCCTTTGGGGGCACTTTTGGATGGGCGAAAAGTGCTCGTAACGCATTTCCTGGGGCCTGATTTTTCAGTCGTCATCGATGCCGGCTAGGGCTATGTTTAGGGATGCTCGGAAACAGCGAACCCGGAGGGTCCAGTTGCATGTGGGGCTGCGTAAAGGCTCCCCTGGGGAGTTCACTTCTACCCAAAGCCTTCCTTTGGGGGCACTTTTGGATGGACGAAAAGGGCTCGCAACGCATTTCCTGGGGCCTGATTTTTCAGTCGTCTTCGAAGCCGGGTAGGGCTATGTTTAGGGATGCTCGGAAACAGCGAACCCGGAGGGTCCAGTTGCATGTGTGGCTGCGTAAAGGCTCCCCTGGGGAGTTCACTTGTACCGAAAGCCTTCCTTTTGGGGCACTTTTGGATGGGCGAAAAGAGCTCGCAACGCATTTCCTGGAGCCTGATTTTTCAGTCGTCTTCGAAGCCGGGTAGGGCTATGTTTAGGGTTGCTCGGAAAAATCGAACCCGGAGGGTCCAGTTGCATGTGGGGCTGCGTAAAGGCTCCCCTGGGGAGTTCACTTGTACCGAAAGCCTTCCTTTTGGGGCACTTTTGGATGGGCGAAAAGGGCTCGCAACGCATTTCCTGGGGCCTGATTTTTCAGTCTTCATCGATGCCGGCTAGTGCTATGTTTAGGGATGCTCGGAAACAGCGAACCCGGAGGGTCAAGTTGCATGTGGGGCTGCGTAAAGGCTCCCCTGGGGAGTTCACTTGTACCCAAAGCCTTCCTTTGCGGGCACTTTTGGATAGTCCAAAGGGGCTTGCAACGCATTTCCTGGGGCCTGATTTTTCAGTCGTCTCCGATGACGGCTAGGGCTGCGTTTAGGTTTGCTTATGAACAGCGAACCCGGAGGGTCCAGTTGCATGTGGGGCTGCGTAAAGGCTCCCCTGGGGAGTTCACTTGTACCCAAAGCCTTCCTTTGGGGGCACTTTTGCATGGGCGAAAAGGGCTCGCAACGCATTTCCTGGGGCCAGATTTTTCAGTCGTCTTCGATGCCGGCTAGGGCTATGTTTAGGGATGCTCGGAAACAGCGAACCCGGAGGGTCCAGTTGCATGTGGGGCTGTGTAAAGGCTCCCCTGGGGAGATCACTTGTACCCAAAGCCTTCCTTTGCGGGCACTTTTGGATGGTCCAAAGGGGCTTGCAACGCATTTCCTGGGGCTTGATTTTTCAGTCGTCTCCGATGACGGCTACGGCTACGTTTAGGTTTGCTCAGGAACAGCGAACCCGGAGGGTCCAGTTGCATGTGGGGCTGCGTAAAGGCTCCCCTGGGGAGTTCACTTGTACCCAAAGCCTTCCTTTGGTGACACTTTTGGATGGTCCAAAGGGGCTTGCAACGCGTTTTCTGGGGCCCGGGTTTTCAGTCTTCTCCCATGCCGGCTAGTGATATATTTAGGGTTGCTCGGAAAAATCGAACCCGGAGGGTCCAGTTGCATGTGGGGCTGCGTAAAGGCTCCCCTGGGGAGTTCACTTGTACCGAAAGCCTTCCTTTTGGGGCACTTTTGGATGGGCGAAAAGGGCTCGCAACGCATTTCCTGGGGCCTGATTTTTCAGTCGTCATCGATGCCGGCTAGTGCTATGTTTAGGGATGCTCGGAAACAGCGAACCCGGAGGGTCAAGTTGCATGTGGGGCTGCGTAAAGGCTCCCCTGGGGAGTTCACTTCTACCCAAAGCCTTCCTTTGGGGGCACTTTTGGACGGGCGAAAAGGGCTTGCAACGCATTTCCTGGGGCCTGATTTTTCAGTCGTCTTCGAAGCCGGGTAGGGCTATGTTTAGGTTTGCTCAGGAACAGTGAACCCGGAGGGTCCAGTTGCATGTGGGGCTGCGTAAAGGCTCCCCTGGGGAGTTCACTTGTACCCAAAGCCTTCCTTTGGTGACACTTTTGGATGGTCCAAAGGGGCTTGCAACGCATTTTCTGGGGCTTGGGTTTTCAGTCTTCTCCCATGCCGGCTAGGGATATATTTAGGGTTGCTCGGAAAAATCGAACCTGAAGGGTCCAGTTGCATGTGGGGCTGCGTAAAGGCTCCCCTGGGGAGTTCACTTGTACCCAAAGCCTTCCTTTGCGGGCACTTTTGGATAGTCCAAAGGGGCTTGCAACGCATTTCCTGGGGCCTGATTTTTCAGTCGTCTCCGATGACGGCTAGGGCTGCGTTTAGGTTTGCTTATGAACAGCGAACCCGGAGGGTCCAGTTGCATGTGGGGCTGCGTAAAGGCTCCCCTGGGGAGTTCTCTTCTACCCAAAGCCTTCCTTTGGGGGCACTTTTGGATGGGCGAAAAGGGCTCGCAACGCATTTCCTGGGGCTTGATTTTTCAGTCGTCTTTGATGCCGGCTAGGCCTATGTTTAGGGATGCTCGGAAACAGCGAACCCGGAGGGTCCAGTTGCATGTGGGGCTGCGTAAAGGCTCCCCTGGGGAGTTCACTTGTACCCAAAGCCTTCCTTTGGGGGCACTTTTGGATGGACGAAAAGGGCTCGCAACGCATTTCCTGGGGCCTGATTTTTCAGTCGTCTTCGATGCCGGCTAGGGCTATGTTTAGGGATGCTCGGAAACAGCGAACCCGGAGGGTCCAGTTGCATGTGGGGCTGTGTAAAGGCTCCCCTGGGGAGATCACTTGTACCCAAAGCCTTCCTTTGGTGACACTTTTGGATGGTCCAAAGGGGCTTGCAACGCATTTCCTGGGGCCTGATTTTTCATTCGTCTCCGATGACGGCTAGGGCTACGTTTAGGTTAGCTCAGGAACAGCGAACCCGGAGGGTCCAGTTGCATGTGGGGCTGCGTAAAGGCTCCCCTGGGGAGTTCACTTGTACCCAAAGCCTTCCTTTGGTGACACTTTTGGATGGTCCAAAGGGGCTTGCAACGCGTTTTCTGGGGCCCGGGTTTTCAGTCTTCTCCCATGCCGGCTAGTGATATATTTAGGGTTGCTCGGAAAAATCGAACCCGGAGGGTCCAGTTGCATGTGGGGCTGCGTAAAGGCTCCCCTGGGGAGTTCACTTGTACCGAAAGCCTTCCTTTTGGGGCACTTTTGGATGGGCGAAAAGGGCTCGCAACGCATTTCCTGGGGCCTGATTTTTCAGTCGTCATCGATGCCGGCTAGTGCTATGTTTAGGGATGCTCGGAAACATGGAACCCGGAGGGTCCAGTTGCATGTGGGGCTGCGTAAAGGCTCCCCTGGGGAGTTCTCTTGTACCCAACGACTTCCTTTGGGGGTACTTTTGGATGGGCGAAAAGGGCTCGCAACGCATTTCCTGGGGCTTGATTTTTCAGTCGTCATCGATGCCGGCTAGTGATGTGTTTAGGGATGCTCGGAAACAGCGAACCCTGAGGGTCAAGTTGCATGTGGGGCTGCGTAAAGGCTCCCCTGGGGAGTTCACTTCTACCCAAAGCCTTCCTTTGGGGGCACTTTTGGACGGGCGAAAAGGGCTTGCAACGCATTTCCTGGGGCCTGATTTTTCAGTCGTCTTCGATGCCGGCTAGGCCTATGTTTAGGGATGCTCGGAAACAGCGAACCCAGAGGGTCCAGTTGCATGTGGGGCTGCGTAAAGGCTCCCCTGGGGAGTTCACTTGTACCCAAAGCCTTCCTTTGGGGGCACTTTTGGATGGACGAAAAGGGCTCGCAACGCATTTCCTGGGGCCTGATTTTTCAGTCGTCTTCGATGCCGGCTAGGGCTATGTTTAGGGATGCTCGGAAACAGCGAACCCGGAGGGTCCAGTTGCATGTGGGGCTGTGTAAAGGCTCCCCTGGGGAGATCACTTGTACCCAAAGCCTTCCTTTGGGGGCACTTTTGGATGGTCCAAAGGGGCTTGCAACGCATTTCCTGGGGCCTGATTTTTCATTCGTCTCCGATGACGGCTAGGGCTACGTTTAGGTTTGCTCAGGAACAGCGAACCCGGAGGGTCCAGTTGCATGTGGGGCTGCGTAAAGGCTCCCCTGGGGAGTTCACTTGTACCCAAAGCCTTCCTTTGGTGACACTTTTGGATGGTCCAAAGGGGCTTGCAACGCGTTTTCTGGGGCCCGGGTTTTCAGTCTTCTCCCATGCCGGCTAGGGATATATTTAGGGTTGCTCGGAAAAATCGAACCCGGAGGGTCCAGTTGCATGTGGGGCTGCGTAAAGGCTCCCCTGGGGAGTTCACTTCTACCCAAAGCCTTCCTTTTGGGGCACTTTTGCATGGGCGAAAAGGGCTCGCAACGCATTTCCTGGGGCCTGATTTTTCAGTCGTCATCGATGCCGGCTAGTGCTATGTTTAGGGATGCTCGGAAACAGCGAACCCGGAGGGTCAAGTTGCATGTGGGGCTGCGTAAAGGCTCCCCTGGGGAGTTCACTTCTACCCAAAGCCTTCCTTTGGGGGCACTTTTGGACGGGCGAAAAGGGCTCGCAACGCATTTCCTGGGGCCTGATTTTTCAGTCGTCTTCGAAGCCGGGTAGGGCTATGTTTAGGGATGCTCGGAAACAGTGAACCCGGAGGGTCCAGTTGCATGTGGGGCTGCGTAAAGGCTCTCCTGGGGAGTTCACTTGTACCCAAAGCCTTCCTTTGGGGGCACTTTTGGATGGACGAAAAGGGCTCGCAACGCATTTCCTGGGGCCTGATTTTTCAGTCGTCTTCGATGCCGGCTAGGGCTATGTTTAGGGATGCTCGGAAACAGCGAACCCGGAGGGTCCAGTTGCATGTGGGGCTGTGTAAAGGCTCCCCTGGGGAGTTCACTTGTACCCAAAGCCTTCCTTTGGTGATACTTTTGGATGGTCCAAAGGGGCTTGCAACGCATTTCCTGGGGCTTGATTTTTCAGTCGTCTCCGATGACGGCTACGGCTACGTTTAGGTTTGCTCAGGATCAGCGAACCCGGAGGGTCCAGTTGCATGTGGGGCTGCGTAAAGGCTCCCCTGGGGAGTTCACTTGTACCCAAAGCCTTCCTTTGGGGGCACTTTTGGATGGGCGAAAAGTGCTCGTAACGCATTTTCTGGGGCCTGATTTTTCAGTCGTCATCGATGCCGGCTAGGGCTATGTTTAGGGATGCTCGGAAACAGCGAACCCGGAGGGTCCAGTTGCATGTGGGGCTGCGTAAAGGCTCCCCTGGGGAGTTCACTTGTACCCAAAGCCTTCCTTTGGGGGCACTTTTGGATGGACGAAAAGGGCTCGCAACGCATTTCCTGGGGCCTGATTTTTCAGTCGTCTTCGAAGCCGGGTAGGGCTATGTTTAGGGATGCTCGGAAACAGCGAACCCGGAGGGTCCAGTTGCATGTGTGGCTGCGTAAAGGCTCCCCTGGGGAGTTCACTTGTACCGAAAGCCTTCCTTTTGGGGCACTTTTGGATGGGCGAAAAGAGCTCGCAACGCATTTCCTGGGGCCTGATTTTTCAGTCGTCTTCGAAGCCGGGTAGGGCTATATTTAGGGTTGCTCGGAAAAATCGAACCCGGAGGGTCCAGTTGCATGTGGGGCTGCGTAAAGGCTCCCCTGGGGAGTTCACTTGTACTGAAAGCCTTCCTTTTGGGGCACTTTTGGATGGGCGAAAAGGGCTCGCAACGCATTTCCTGGGGCCTGATTTTTCAGTCGTCATCGATGCCGGCTAGTGCTATGTTTAGGGATGCTCGGAAACAGCGAACCCGGAGGGTCAAGTTGCATGTGGGGCTGCGTAAAGGCTCCCCTGGGGAGTTCACTTCTACCCAAAGCCTTCCTTTGCGGGCACTTTTGGATAGTCCAAAGGGGCTTGCAACGCATTTCCTGGGGCCTGATTTTTCAGTCGTCTCCGATGACGGCTAGGGCTGCGTTTAGGTTTGCTTATGAACAGCGAACCCGGAGGGTCCAGTTGCATGTGGGGCTGCGTAAAGGCTCCCCTGGGGAGTTCACTTGTACCCAAAGCCTTCCTTTGGGGGCACTTTTGCATGGGCGAAAAGGGCTCGCAACGCATTTCCTGGGGCCAGATTTTTCAGTCGTCTTCGATGCCGGCTAGGGCTATGTTTAGGGATGCTCGGAAACAGCGAACCCGGAGGGTCCATTTGCATGTGGGGCTGTGTAAAGGCTCCCCTGGGGAGATCACTTGTACCCAAAACCTTCCTTTGCGGGCACTTTTGGATGGTCCAAAGGGGCTTGCAACGCATTTCCTGGGGCTTGATTTTTCAGTCGTCTCCGATGACGGCTACGGCTACGTTTAGGTTTGCTCAGGAACAGCGAACCCGGAGGGTCCAGTTGCATGTGGGGCTGCGTAAAGGCTCCCCTGGGGAGTTCACTTGTACCCAAAGCCTTCCTTTGGTGACACTTTTGGATGGTCCAAAGGGGCTTGCAACGCGTTTTCTGGGGCCCGGGTTTTCAGTCTTCTCCCATGCCGGCTAGTGATATATTTAGGGTTGCTCGGAAATATCGAACCCGGAGGGTCCAGTTGCATGTGGGGCTGCGTAAAGGCTCCCCTGGGGAGTTCACTTGTACCGAAAGCCTTCCTTTTGGGGCACTTTTGGATGGGCGAAAAGGGCTCGCAACGCATTTCCTGGGGCCTGATTTTTCAGTCGTCATCGATGCCGGCTAGTGCTATGTTTAGGGATGCTCGGAAACTGCGAACCCGGAGGGTCAAGTTGCATGTGGGGCTGCGTAAAGGCTCCCCTGGGGAGTTCACTTCTACCCAAAGCCTTCCTTTGGGGGCACTTTTGGACGGGCGAAAAGGGCTTGCAACGCATTTCCTGGGGCCTGATTTTTCAGTCGTCTTCGAAGCCGGGTAGGGCTATGTTTAGGTTTGCTCAGGAACAGTGAACCCGGAGGGTCCAGTTGCATGTGGGGCTGCGTAAAGGCTCCCCTGGGGAGTTCTCTTGTACCCAACGCCTTCCTTTGGGGGTACTTTTGGATGGGCGAAAAGGGCTCGCAACGCATTTCCTGGGGCTTGATTTTTCAGTCGTCTTCGATGCCGTCTAGGGCTATGTTTAGGGATGTTCGGAAACAGCGAACCCAGAGGGTCCAGTTGCATGTGGGGCTGTGTAAAGGCTCCCCTGGGGAGATCACTTGTACCCAAAGCCTTCCTTTGCGGGCACTTTTGGATGGTCCAAAGGGGCTTGCAACGCATTTCCTGGGGCCTGATTTTTCAGTCGTCTCCGATGACGGCTACGGCTACGTTTAGGTTTGCTCAGGAACAGCGAACCCGGAGGGTCCAGTTGCATGTGGGGCTGCGTAAAGGCTCCCCTGGGGAGTTCACTTGTACCCAAAGCCTTCCTTTGGTGACACTTTTGGATGGTCCAAAGGGGCTTGCAACGCGTTTTCTGGGGCCCGGGTTTTCAGTCTTCTCCCATGCCGGCTAGTGATATATTTAGGGTTGCTCGGAAAAATCGAACCCGGAGGGTCCAGTTGCATGTGGGGCTGCGTAAAGGCTCCCCTGGGGAGTTCACTTGTACCCAAAGCCTTCCTTTTGGGGCACTTTTGGATGGGCGAAAAGGGCTCGCAACGCATTTCCTGGGGCCTGATTTTTCAGTCGTCATCGATGCCGGCTAGTGCTATGTTTAGGGATGCTCGGAAACAGCGAACCCGGAGGGTCAAGTTGCATGTGGGGCTGCGTAAAGGCTCCCCTGGGGAGTTCACTTCTACCCAAAGCCTTCTTTTGGGGGCACTTTTGGACGGGCGAAAAGGGCTCGCAACGCATTTCCTGGGGCCTGATTTTTCAGTCGTCTTCGAAGCCGGGTAGGGCTATGTTTAGGTTTGCTCAGGAACAGTGAACCCGGAGGGTCCAGTTGCATGTGGGGCTGCGTAAAGGCTCCCCTGGGGAGTTCTCTTGTACCCAAAGCCTTCCTTTGGTGACACTTTTGGATGGTCCAAAGGGGCTTGCAACGCGTTTTCTGGGGCTTGGGTTTTCAGTCTTCTCCCATGCCGGCTAGGGATATATTTAGGGTTGCTCGGAAAAATCGAACCTGAAGGGTCCAGTTGCATGTGGGGCTGCGTAAAGGATCTCCTGGGGAGTTCACTTGTACCCAAAGCCTTCCTTTGCGGGCACTTTTGGATAGTCCAAAGGGGCTTGCAACGCATTTCCTGGGGCCTGATTTTTCAGTCGTCTCCGATGACGGCTAGGGCTGCGTTTAGGTTTGCTTATGAACAGCGAACCCGGAGGGTCCAGTTGCATGTGGGGCTGCGTAAAGGCTCCCCTGGGGAGTTCTCTTCTACCCAAAGCCTTCCTTTGGGGGCACTTTTGGATGGGCGAAAAGGGCTCGCAACGCATTTCCTGGGGCTTGATTTTTCAGTCGTCTTTGATGCCGGCTAGGCCTATGTTTAGGGATGCTCGGAAACAGCGAACCCGGAGGGTCCAGTTGCATGTGGGGCTGCGTAAAGGCTCCCCTGGGGAGTTCACTTGTACCCAAAGCCTTCCTTTGGGGGCACTTTTGGATGGACGAAAAGGGCTCGCAACGCATTTCCTGGGGCCTGATTTTTCAGTCGTCTTCGATGCCGGCTAGGGCTATGTTTAGGGATGCTCGGAAACAGCGAACCCGGAGGGTCCAGTTGCATGTGGGGCTGTGTAAAGGCTCCCCTGGGGAGATCACTTGTACCCAAAGCCTTCCTTTGTGGGCACTTTTGGATGGTCCAAAGGGGCTTGCAACGCATTTCCTGGGGCCTGATTTTTCATTCGTCTCCGATGACGGCTAGGGCTACGTTTAGGGATGCTCGGAAACAGCGAACCCGGAGGGTCCAGTTGCATGTGGGGCTGTGTAAAGGCTCCCCTGGGGAGATCACTTGTACCCAAAGCCTTCCTTTGGTGACACTTTTGGATGGTCCAAAGGGGCTTGCAACGCGTTTTCTGGGGCCCGGGTTTTCAGTCTTCTCCCATGCCGGCTAGTGATATATTTAGGGTTGCTCGGAAAAATCGAACCCGGAGGGTCCAGTTGCATGTGGGGCTGCGTAAAGGCTCCCCTGGGGAGTTCACTTGTACCGAAAGCCTTCCTTTTGGGGCACTTTTGGATGGGCGAAAAGGGCTCGCAACGCATTTCCTGGGGCCTGATTTTTCAGTCGTCATCGATGCCGGCTAGTGCTATGTTTAGGGATGCTCGGAAACATGGAACCCGGAGGGTCCAGTTGCATGTGGGGCTGCGTAAAGGCTCCCCTGGGGAGTTCACTTGTACCCAACGACTTCCTTTGGGGGTACTTTTGGATGGGCGAAAAGGGCTCGCAACGCATTTCCTGGGGCTTGATTTTTCAGTCGTCATCGATGCCGGCTAGTGATGTGTTTAGGGATGCTCGGAAACAGCGAACCCTGAGGGTCAAGTTGCATGTGGGGCTGCGTAAAGGCTCCCCTGGGGAGTTCACTTCTACCCAAAGCCTTCCTTTGGGGGCACTTTTGGACGGGCGAAAAGGGCTTGCAACGCATTTCCTGGGGCCTGATTTTTCAGTCGTCTTCGATGCCGGCTAGGGCTATGTTTAGGGATGCTCGGAAACAGCGAACCCAGAGGGTCCAGTTGCATGTGGGGCTGCGTAAAGGCTCCCCTGGGGAGTTCACTTGTACCCAAAGCCTTCCTTTTGGGGCACTTTTGGATGGACGAAAAGGGCTCGCAACGCATTTCCTGGGGCCTGATTTTTCAGTCGTCTTCGATGCCGGCTAGGGCTATGTTTAGGGATGCTCGGAAACAGCGAACCCGGAGGGTCCAGTTGCATGTGGGGCTGTGTAAAGGCTCCCCTGGGGAGATCACTTGTACCCAAAGCCTTCCTTTGGGGGCACTTTTGGATGGTCCAAAGGGGCTTGCAACGCATTTCCTGGGGCCTGATTTTTCATTCGTCTCCGATGACGGCTAGGGCTACGTTTAGGTTTGCTCAGGAACAGCGAACCCGGAGGGTCCAGTTGCATGTGGGGCTGCGTAAAGGCTCCCCTGGGGAGTTCACTTGTACCCAAAGCCTTCCTTTGGTGACACTTTTGGATGGTCCAAAGGGGCTTGCAACGCGTTTTCTGGGGCCCGGGTTTTCAGTCTTCTCCCATGCCGGCTAGTGATATATTTAGGGTTGCTCGGAAAAATCGAACCCGGAGGGTCCAGTTGCATGTGGGGCTGCGTAAAGGCTCCCCTGGGGAGTTCACTTCTACCCAAAGCCTTCCTTTTGGGGCACTTTTGCATGGGCGAAAAGGGCTCGCAACGCATTTCCTGGGGCCTGATTTTTCAGTCGTCATCGATGCCGGCTAGTGCTATGTTTAGGGATGCTCGGAAACAGCGAACCCGGAGGGTCAAGTTGCATGTGGGGCTGCGTAAAGGCTCCCCTGGGGAGTTCACTTCTACCCAAAGCCTTCCTTTGGGGGCACTTTTGGACGGGCGAAAAGGGCTCGCAACGCATTTCCTGGGGCCTGATTTTTCAGTCGTCTTCGAAGCCGGGTAGGGCTATGTTTAGGGATGCTCAGGAACAGTGAACCCGGAGGGTCCAGTTGCATGTGGGGCTGCGTAAAGGCTCTCCTGGGGAGTTCACTTGTACCCAAAGCCTTCCTTTGGGGGCACTTTTGGATGGACGAAAAGGGCTCGCAACGCATTTCCTGGGGCCTGATTTTTCAGTCGTCTTCGATGCCGGCTAGGGCTATGTTTAGGGATGCTCGGAAACAGCGAACCCGGAGGGTCCAGTTGCATGTGGGGCTGTGTAAAGGCTCCCCTGGGGAGATCACTTGTACCCAAAGCCTTCCTTTGGTGATACTTTTGGATGGTCCAAAGGGGCTTGCAACGCATTTCCTGGGGCTTGATTTTTCAGTCGTCTCCGATGACGGCTACGGCTACGTTTAGGTTTGCTCAGGAACAGCGAACCCGGAGGGTCCAGTTGCATGTGGGGCTGCGTAAAGGCTCCCCTGGGGAGTTCACTTGTACCCAAAGCCTTCCTTTGGGGGCACTTTTGGATGGGCGAAAAGTGCTCGTAACGCATTTCCTGGGGCCTGATTTTTCAGTCGTCATCGATGCCGGCTAGGGCTATGTTTAGGGATGCTCGGAAACAGCGAACCCGGAGGGTCCAGTTGCATGTGGGGCTGCGTAAAGGCTCCCCTGGGGAGTTCACTTGTACCCAAAGCCTTCCTTTGGGGGCACTTTTGGATGGACGAAAAGGGCTCGCAACGCATTTCCTGGGGCCTGATTTTTCAGTCGTCTTCGAAGCCGGGTAGGGCTATGTTTAGGGATGCTCGGAAACAGCGAACCCGGAGGGTCCAGTTGCATGTGTGGCTGCGTAAAGGCTCCCCTGGGGAGTTCACTTGTACCGAAAGCCTTCCTTTTGGGGCACTTTTGGATGGGCGAAAAGAGCTCGCAACGCATTTCCTGGGGCCTGATTTTTCATTCGTCTTCGAAGCCGGGTAGGGCTATATTTAGGGTTGCTCGGAAAAATCGAACCCGGAGGGTCCAGTTGCATGTGGGGCTGCGTAAAGGCTCCCCTGGGGAGTTCACTTGTACTGAAAGCCTTCCTTTTGGGGCACTTTTGGATGGGCGAAAAGGGCTCGCAACGCATTTCCTGGGGCCTGATTTTTCAGTCGTCATCGATGCCGGCTAGTGCTATGTTTAGGGATGCTCGGAAACAGCGAACCCGGAGGGTCAAGTTGCATGTGGGGCTGCGTAAAGGCTCCCCTGGGGAGTTCACTTGTACCGAAAGCCTTCCTTTGCGGGCACTTTTGGATAGTCCAAAGGGGCTTGCAACGCATTTCCTGGGGCCTGATTTTTCAGTCGTCTCCGATGACGGCTAGGGCTGCGTTTAGGTTTGCTTATGAACAGCGAACCCGGAGGGTCCAGTTGCATGTGGGGCTGCGTAAAGGCTCCCCTGGGGAGTTCACTTGTACCCAAAGCCTTCCTTTGGGGGCACTTTTGCATGGGCGAAAAGGGCTCGCAACGCATTTCCTGGGGCCAGATTTTTCAGTCGTCTTCGATGCCGGCTAGGGCTATGTTTAGGGATGCTCGGAAACAGCGAACCCGGAGGGTCCAGTTGCATGTGGGGCTGTGTAAAGGCTCCCCTGGGGAGATCACTTGTACCCAAAGCCTTCCTTTGGGGGCACTTTTGGATGGTCCAAAGGGGCTTGCAACGCATTTCCTGGGGCCTGATTTTTCATTCGTCTCCGATGACGGCTAGGGCTACGTTTAGGTTTGCTCAGGAACAGCGAACCCGGAGGGTCCAGTTGCATGTGGGGCTGCGTAAAGGCTCCCCTGGGGAGTTCACTTGTACCCAAAGCCTTCCTTTGGTGACACTTTTGGATGGTCCAAAGGGGCTTGCAACGCGTTTTCTGGGGCCCGGGTTTTCAGTCTTCTCCCATGCCGGCTAGGGATATATTTAGGGTTGCTCGGAAAAATCGAACCCGGAGGGTCCAGTTGCATGTGGGGCTGCGTAAAGGCTCCCCTGGGGAGTTCACTTCTACCCAAAGCCTTCCTTTTGGGGCACTTTTGCATGGGCGAAAAGGGCTCGCAACGCATTTCCTGGGGCCTGATTTTTCAGTCGTCATCGATGCCGGCTAGTGCTATGTTTAGGGATGCTCGGAAACAGCGAACCCGGAGGGTCAAGTTGCATGTGGGGCTGCGTAAAGGCTCCCCTGGGGAGTTCACTTCTACCCAAAGCCTTCCTTTGGGGGCACTTTTGGACGGGCGAAAAGGGCTCGCAACGCATTTCCTGGGGCCTGATTTTTCAGTCGTCTTCGAAGCCGGGTAGGGCTATGTTTAGGGATGCTCGGAAACAGTGAACCCGGAGGGTCCAGTTGCATGTGGGGCTGCGTAAAGGCTCTCCTGGGGAGTTCACTTGTACCCAAAGCCTTCCTTTGGGGGCACTTTTGGATGGACGAAAAGGGCTCGCAACGCATTTCCTGGGGCCTGATTTTTCAGTCGTCTTCGATGCCGGCTAGGGCTATGTTTAGGGATGCTCGGAAACAGCGAACCCGGAGGGTCCAGTTGCATGTGGGGCTGTGTAAAGGCTCCCCTGGGGAGTTCACTTGTACCCAAAGCCTTCCTTTGGTGATACTTTTGGATGGTCCAAAGGGGCTTGCAACGCATTTCCTGGGGCTTGATTTTTCAGTCGTCTCCGATGACGGCTACGGCTACGTTTAGGTTTGCTCAGGATCAGCGAACCCGGAGGGTCCAGTTGCATGTGGGGCTGCGTAAAGGCTCCCCTGGGGAGTTCACTTGTACCCAAAGCCTTCCTTTGGGGGCACTTTTGGATGGGCGAAAAGTGCTCGTAACGCATTTTCTGGGGCCTGATTTTTCAGTCGTCATCGATGCCGGCTAGGGCTATGTTTAGGGATGCTCGGAAACAGCGAACCCGGAGGGTCCAGTTGCATGTGGGGCTGCGTAAAGGCTCCCCTGGGGAGTTCACTTGTACCCAAAGCCTTCCTTTGGGGGCACTTTTGGATGGACGAAAAGGGCTCGCAACGCATTTCCTGGGGCCTGATTTTTCAGTCGTCTTCGAAGCCGGGTAGGGCTATGTTTAGGGATGCTCGGAAACAGCGAACCCGGAGGGTCCAGTTGCATGTGTGGCTGCGTAAAGGCTCCCCTGGGGAGTTCACTTGTACCGAAAGCCTTCCTTTTGGGGCACTTTTGGATGGGCGAAAAGAGCTCGCAACGCATTTCCTGGGGCCTGATTTTTCAGTCGTCTTCGAAGCCGGGTAGGGCTATATTTAGGGTTGCTCGGAAAAATCGAACCCGGAGGGTCCAGTTGCATGTGGGGCTGCGTAAAGGCTCCCCTGGGGAGTTCACTTGTACTGAAAGCCTTCCTTTTGGGGCACTTTTGGATGGGCGAAAAGGGCTCGCAACGCATTTCCTGGGGCCTGATTTTTCAGTCGTCATCGATGCCGGCTAGTGCTATGTTTAGGGATGCTCGGAAACAGCGAACCCGGAGGGTCAAGTTGCATGTGGGGCTGCGTAAAGGCTCCCCTGGGGAGTTCACTTCTACCCAAAGCCTTCCTTTGCGGGCACTTTTGGATAGTCCAAAGGGGCTTGCAACGCATTTCCTGGGGCCTGATTTTTCAGTCGTCTCCGATGACGGCTAGGGCTGCGTTTAGGTTTGCTTATGAACAGCGAACCCGGAGGGTCCAGTTGCATGTGGGGCTGCGTAAAGGCTCCCCTGGGGAGTTCACTTGTACCCAAAGCCTTCCTTTGGGGGCACTTTTGCATGGGCGAAAAGGGCTCGCAACGCATTTCCTGGGGCCAGATTTTTCAGTCGTCTTCGATGCCGGCTAGGGCTATGTTTAGGGATGCTCGGAAACAGCGAACCCGGAGGGTCCATTTGCATGTGGGGCTGTGTAAAGGCTCCCCTGGGGAGATCACTTGTACCCAAAACCTTCCTTTGCGGGCACTTTTGGATGGTCCAAAGGGGCTTGCAACGCATTTCCTGGGGCTTGATTTTTCAGTCGTCTCCGATGACGGCTACGGCTACGTTTAGGTTTGCTCAGGAACAGCGAACCCGGAGGGTCCAGTTGCATGTGGGGCTGCGTAAAGGCTCCCCTGGGGAGTTCACTTGTACCCAAAGCCTTCCTTTGGTGACACTTTTGGATGGTCCAAAGGGGCTTGCAACGCGTTTTCTGGGGCCCGGGTTTTCAGTCTTCTCCCATGCCGGCTAGTGATATATTTAGGGTTGCTCGGAAATATCGAACCCGGAGGGTCCAGTTGCATGTGGGGCTGCGTAAAGGCTCCCCTGGGGAGTTCACTTGTACCGAAAGCCTTCCTTTTGGGGCACTTTTGGATGGGCGAAAAGGGCTCGCAACGCATTTCCTGGGGCCTGATTTTTCAGTCGTCATCGATGCCGGCTAGTGCTATGTTTAGGGATGCTCGGAAACTGCGAACCCGGAGGGTCAAGTTGCATGTGGGGCTGCGTAAAGGCTCCCCTGGGGAGTTCACTTCTACCCAAAGCCTTCCTTTGGGGGCACTTTTGGACGGGCGAAAAGGGCTTGCAACGCATTTCCTGGGGCCTGATTTTTCAGTCGTCTTCGAAGCCGGGTAGGGCTATGTTTAGGTTTGCTCAGGAACAGTGAACCCGGAGGGTCCAGTTGCATGTGGGGCTGCGTAAAGGCTCCCCTGGGGAGTTCTCTTGTACCCAACGCCTTCCTTTGGGGGTACTTTTGGATGGGCGAAAAGGGCTCGCAACGCATTTCCTGGGGCTTGATTTTTCAGTCGTCTTCGATGCCGTCTAGGGCTATGTTTAGGGATGTTCGGAAACAGCGAACCCAGAGGGTCCAGTTGCATGTGGGGCTGTGTAAAGGCTCCCCTGGGGAGATCACTTGTACCCAAAGCCTTCCTTTGCGGGCACTTTTGGATGGTCCAAAGGGGCTTGCAACGCATTTCCTGGGGCCTGATTTTTCAGTCGTCTCCGATGACGGCTACGGCTACGTTTAGGTTTGCTCAGGAACAGCGAACCCGGAGGGTCCAGTTGCATGTGGGGCTGCGTAAAGGCTCCCCTGGGGAGTTCACTTGTACCCAAAGCCTTCCTTTGGTGACACTTTTGGATGGTCCAAAGGGGCTTGCAACGCGTTTTCTGGGGCCCGGGTTTTCAGTCTTCTCCCATGCCGGCTAGTGATATATTTAGGGTTGCTCGGAAAAATCGAACCCGGAGGGTCCAGTTGCATGTGGGGCTGCGTAAAGGCTCCCCTGGGGAGTTCACTTGTACCCAAAGCCTTCCTTTTGGGGCACTTTTGGATGGGCGAAAAGGGCTCGCAACGCATTTCCTGGGGCCTGATTTTTCAGTCGTCATCGATGCCGGCTAGTGCTATGTTTAGGGATGCTCGGAAACAGCGAACCCGGAGGGTCAAGTTGCATGTGGGGCTGCGTAAAGGCTCCCCTGGGGAGTTCACTTCTACCCAAAGCCTTCTTTTGGGGGCACTTTTGGACGGGCGAAAAGGGCTCGCAACGCATTTCCTGGGGCCTGATTTTTCAGTCGTCTTCGAAGCCGGGTAGGGCTATGTTTAGGTTTGCTCAGGAACAGTGAACCCGGAGGGTCCAGTTGCATGTGGGGCTGCGTAAAGGCTCCCCTGGGGAGTTCTCTTGTACCCAAAGCCTTCCTTTGGTGACACTTTTGGATGGTCCAAAGGGGCTTGCAACGCGTTTTCTGGGGCTTGGGTTTTCAGTCTTCTCCCATGCCGGCTAGGGATATATTTAGGGTTGCTCGGAAAAATCGAACCTGAAGGGTCCAGTTGCATGTGGGGCTGCGTAAAGGATCTCCTGGGGAGTTCACTTGTACCCAAAGCCTTCCTTTGCGGGCACTTTTGGATAGTCCAAAGGGGCTTGCAACGCATTTCCTGGGGCCTGATTTTTCAGTCGTCTCCGATGACGGCTAGGGCTGCGTTTAGGTTTGCTTATGAACAGCGAACCCGGAGGGTCCAGTTGCATGTGGGGCTGCGTAAAGGCTCCCCTGGGGAGTTCTCTTCTACCCAAAGCCTTCCTTTGGGGGCACTTTTGGATGGGCGAAAAGGGCTCGCAACGCATTTCCTGGGGCTTGATTTTTCAGTCGTCTTTGATGCCGGCTAGGCCTATGTTTAGGGATGCTCGGAAACAGCGAACCCGGAGGGTCCAGTTGCATGTGGGGCTGCGTAAAGGCTCCCCTGGGGAGTTCACTTGTACCCAAAGCCTTCCTTTGGGGGCACTTTTGGATGGACGAAAAGGGCTCGCAACGCATTTCCTGGGGCCTGATTTTTCAGTCGTCTTCGATGCCGGCTAGGGCTATGTTTAGGGATGCTCGGAAACAGCGAACCCGGAGGGTCCAGTTGCATGTGGGGCTGTGTAAAGGCTCCCCTGGGGAGATCACTTGTACCCAAAGCCTTCCTTTGTGGGCACTTTTGGATGGTCCAAAGGGGCTTGCAACGCATTTCCTGGGGCCTGATTTTTCATTCGTCTCCGATGACGGCTAGGGCTACGTTTAGGGATGCTCGGAAACAGCGAACCCGGAGGGTCCAGTTGCATGTGGGGCTGTGTAAAGGCTCCCCTGGGGAGATCACTTGTACCCAAAGCCTTCCTTTGGTGACACTTTTGGATGGTCCAAAGGGGCTTGCAACGCGTTTTCTGGGGCCCGGGTTTTCAGTCTTCTCCCATGCCGGCTAGTGATATATTTAGGGTTGCTCGGAAAAATCGAACCCGGAGGGTCCAGTTGCATGTGGGGCTGCGTAAAGGCTCCCCTGGGGAGTTCACTTGTACCGAAAGCCTTCCTTTTGGGGCACTTTTGGATGGGCGAAAAGGGCTCGCAACGCATTTCCTGGGGCCTGATTTTTCAGTCGTCATCGATGCCGGCTAGTGCTATGTTTAGGGATGCTCGGAAACATGGAACCCGGAGGGTCCAGTTGCATGTGGGGCTGCGTAAAGGCTCCCCTGGGGAGTTCACTTGTACCCAACGACTTCCTTTGGGGGTACTTTTGGATGGGCGAAAAGGGCTCGCAACGCATTTCCTGGGGCTTGATTTTTCAGTCGTCATCGATGCCGGCTAGTGATGTGTTTAGGGATGCTCGGAAACAGCGAACCCTGAGGGTCAAGTTGCATGTGGGGCTGCGTAAAGGCTCCCCTGGGGAGTTCACTTCTACCCAAAGCCTTCCTTTGGGGGCACTTTTGGACGGGCGAAAAGGGCTTGCAACGCATTTCCTGGGGCCTGATTTTTCAGTCGTCTTCGATGCCGGCTAGGGCTATGTTTAGGGATGCTCGGAAACAGCGAACCCAGAGGGTCCAGTTGCATGTGGGGCTGCGTAAAGGCTCCCCTGGGGAGTTCACTTGTACCCAAAGCCTTCCTTTTGGGGCACTTTTGGATGGACGAAAAGGGCTCGCAACGCATTTCCTGGGGCCTGATTTTTCAGTCGTCTTCGATGCCGGCTAGGGCTATGTTTAGGGATGCTCGGAAACAGCGAACCCGGAGGGTCCAGTTGCATGTGGGGCTGTGTAAAGGCTCCCCTGGGGAGATCACTTGTACCCAAAGCCTTCCTTTGGGGGCACTTTTGGATGGTCCAAAGGGGCTTGCAACGCATTTCCTGGGGCCTGATTTTTCATTCGTCTCCGATGACGGCTAGGGCTACGTTTAGGTTTGCTCAGGAACAGCGAACCCGGAGGGTCCAGTTGCATGTGGGGCTGCGTAAAGGCTCCCCTGGGGAGTTCACTTGTACCCAAAGCCTTCCTTTGGTGACACTTTTGGATGGTCCAAAGGGGCTTGCAACGCGTTTTCTGGGGCCCGGGTTTTCAGTCTTCTCCCATGCCGGCTAGTGATATATTTAGGGTTGCTCGGAAAAATCGAACCCGGAGGGTCCAGTTGCATGTGGGGCTGCGTAAAGGCTCCCCTGGGGAGTTCACTTCTACCCAAAGCCTTCCTTTTGGGGCACTTTTGCATGGGCGAAAAGGGCTCGCAACGCATTTCCTGGGGCCTGATTTTTCAGTCGTCATCGATGCCGGCTAGTGCTATGTTTAGGGATGCTCGGAAACAGCGAACCCGGAGGGTCAAGTTGCATGTGGGGCTGCGTAAAGGCTCCCCTGGGGAGTTCACTTCTACCCAAAGCCTTCCTTTGGGGGCACTTTTGGACGGGCGAAAAGGGCTCGCAACGCATTTCCTGGGGCCTGATTTTTCAGTCGTCTTCGAAGCCGGGTAGGGCTATGTTTAGGGATGCTCAGGAACAGTGAACCCGGAGGGTCCAGTTGCATGTGGGGCTGCGTAAAGGCTCTCCTGGGGAGTTCACTTGTACCCAAAGCCTTCCTTTGGGGGCACTTTTGGATGGACGAAAAGGGCTCGCAACGCATTTCCTGGGGCCTGATTTTTCAGTCGTCTTCGATGCCGGCTAGGGCTATGTTTAGGGATGCTCGGAAACAGCGAACCCGGAGGGTCCAGTTGCATGTGGGGCTGTGTAAAGGCTCCCCTGGGGAGATCACTTGTACCCAAAGCCTTCCTTTGGTGATACTTTTGGATGGTCCAAAGGGGCTTGCAACGCATTTCCTGGGGCTTGATTTTTCAGTCGTCTCCGATGACGGCTACGGCTACGTTTAGGTTTGCTCAGGAACAGCGAACCCGGAGGGTCCAGTTGCATGTGGGGCTGCGTAAAGGCTCCCCTGGGGAGTTCACTTGTACCCAAAGCCTTCCTTTGGGGGCACTTTTGGATGGGCGAAAAGTGCTCGTAACGCATTTCCTGGGGCCTGATTTTTCAGTCGTCATCGATGCCGGCTAGGGCTATGTTTAGGGATGCTCGGAAACAGCGAACCCGGAGGGTCCAGTTGCATGTGGGGCTGCGTAAAGGCTCCCCTGGGGAGTTCACTTGTACCCAAAGCCTTCCTTTGGGGGCACTTTTGGATGGACGAAAAGGGCTCGCAACGCATTTCCTGGGGCCTGATTTTTCAGTCGTCTTCGAAGCCGGGTAGGGCTATGTTTAGGGATGCTCGGAAACAGCGAACCCGGAGGGTCCAGTTGCATGTGTGGCTGCGTAAAGGCTCCCCTGGGGAGTTCACTTGTACCGAAAGCCTTCCTTTTGGGGCACTTTTGGATGGGCGAAAAGAGCTCGCAACGCATTTCCTGGGGCCTGATTTTTCATTCGTCTTCGAAGCCGGGTAGGGCTATATTTAGGGTTGCTCGGAAAAATCGAACCCGGAGGGTCCAGTTGCATGTGGGGCTGCGTAAAGGCTCCCCTGGGGAGTTCACTTGTACTGAAAGCCTTCCTTTTGGGGCACTTTTGGATGGGCGAAAAGGGCTCGCAACGCATTTCCTGGGGCCTGATTTTTCAGTCGTCATCGATGCCGGCTAGTGCTATGTTTAGGGATGCTCGGAAACAGCGAACCCGGAGGGTCAAGTTGCATGTGGGGCTGCGTAAAGGCTCCCCTGGGGAGTTCACTTGTACCGAAAGCCTTCCTTTGCGGGCACTTTTGGATAGTCCAAAGGGGCTTGCAACGCATTTCCTGGGGCCTGATTTTTCAGTCGTCTCCGATGACGGCTAGGGCTGCGTTTAGGTTTGCTTATGAACAGCGAACCCGGAGGGTCCAGTTGCATGTGGGGCTGCGTAAAGGCTCCCCTGGGGAGTTCACTTGTACCCAAAGCCTTCCTTTGGGGGCACTTTTGCATGGGCGAAAAGGGCTCGCAACGCATTTCCTGGGGCCAGATTTTTCAGTCGTCTTCGATGCCGGCTAGGGCTATGTTTAGGGATGCTCGGAAACAGCGAACCCGGAGGGTCCATTTGCATGTGGGGCTGTGTAAAGGCTCCCCTGGGGAGATCACTTGTACCCAAAACCTTCCTTTGCGGGCACTTTTGGATGGTCCAAAGGGGCTTGCAACGCATTTCCTGGGGCTTGATTTTTCAGTCGTCTCCGATGACGGCTACGGCTACGTTTAGGTTTGCTCAGGAACAGCGAACCCGGAGGGTCCAGTTGCATGTGGGGCTGCGTAAAGGCTCCCCTGGGGAGTTCACTTGTACCCAAAGCCTTCCTTTGGTGACACTTTTGGATTGTCCAAAGGGGCTTGCAACGCGTTTTCTGGGGCCCGGGTTTTCAGTCTTCTCCCATGCCGGCTAGTGATATATTTAGGTTTGCTCGGAAAAATCGAACCCGGAGGGTCCAGTTGCATGTGGGGCTGCGTAAAGGCTCCCCTGGGGAGTTCACTTGTACCGAAAGCCTTCCTTTTGGGGCACTTTTGGATGGGCGAAAAGGGCTCGCAACGCATTTCCTGGGGCCTGATTTTTCAGTCGTCATCGATGCCGGCTAGTGCTATGTTTAGGGATGCTCGGAAACTGCGAACCCGGAGGGTCAAGTTGCATGTGGGGCTGCGTAAAGGCTCCCCTGGGGAGTTCACTTCTACCCAAAGCCTTCCTTTGGGGGCACTTTTGGACGGGCGAAAAGGGCTTGCAACGCATTTCCTGGGGCCTGATTTTTCAGTCGTCTTCGAAGCCGGGTAGGGCTATGTTTAGGTTTGCTCAGGAACAGTGAACCCGGAGGGTCCAGTTGCATGTGGGGCTGCGTAAAGGCTCCCCTGGGGAGTTCTCTTGTACCCAACGCCTTCCTTTGGGGGTACTTTTGGATGGGCGAAAAGGGCTCGCAACGCATTTCCTGGGGCTTGATTTTTCAGTCGTCTTCGATGCCGTCTAGGGCTATGTTTAGGGATGTTCGGAAACAGCGAACCCAGAGGGTCCAGTTGCATGTGGGGCTGTGTAAAGGCTCCCCTGGGGAGATCACTTGTACCCAAAGCCTTCCTTTGCGGGCACTTTTGGATGGTCCAAAGGGGCTTGCAACGCATTTCCTGGGGCCTGATTTTTCAGTCGTCTCCGATGACGGCTACGGCTACGTTTAGGTTTGCTCAGGAACAGCGAACCCGGAGGGTCCAGTTGCATGTGGGGCTGCGTAAAGGCTCCCCTGGGGAGTTCACTTGTACCCAAAGCCTTCCTTTGGTGACACTTTTGGATGGTCCAAAGGGGCTTGCAACGCGTTTTCTGGGGCCCGGGTTTTCAGTCTTCTCCCATGCCGGCTAGTGATATATTTAGGGTTGCTCGGAAAAATCGAACCCGGAGGGTCCAGTTGCATGTGGGGCTGCGTAAAGGCTCCCCTGGGGAGTTCACTTGTACCGAAAGCCTTCCTTTTGGGGCACTTTTGGATGGGCGAAAAGGGCTCGCAACGCATTTCCTGGGGCCTGATTTTTCAGTCGTCATCGATGCCGGCTAGTGCTATGTTTAGGGATGCTCGGAAACAGCGAACCCGGAGGGTCAAGTTGCATGTGGGGCTGCGTAAAGGCTCCCCTGGGGAGTTCACTTCTACCCAAAGCCTTCTTTTGGGGGCACTTTTGGACGGGCGAAAAGGGCTCGCAACGCATTTCCTGGGGCCTGATTTTTCAGTCGTCTTCGAAGCCGGGTAGGGCTATGTTTAGGTTTGCTCAGGAACAGTGAACCCGGAGGGTCCAGTTGCATGTGGGGCTGCGTAAAGGCTCCCCTGGGGAGTTCTCTTGTACCCAAAGCCTTCCTTTGGTGACACTTTTGGATGGTCCAAAGGGGCTTGCAACGCGTTTTCTGGGGCTTGGGTTTTCAGTCTTCTCCCATGCCGGCTAGGGATATATTTAGGGTTGCTCGGAAAAATCGAACCTGAAGGGTCCAGTTGCATGTGGGGCTGCGTAAAGGCTCTCCTGGGGAGTTCACTTGTACCCAAAGCCTTCCTTTGCGGGCACTTTTGGATAGTCCAAAGGGGCTTGCAACGCATTTCCTGGGGCCTGATTTTTCAGTCGTCTCCGATGACGGCTAGGGCTGCGTTTAGGTTTGCTTATGAACAGCGAACCCGGAGGGTCCAGTTGCATGTGGGGCTGTGTAAAGGCTCCCCTGGGGAGTTCACTTGTACCCAAAGCCTTCCTTTGGTGATACTTTTGGATGGTCCAAAGGGGCTTGCAACGCATTTCCTGGGGCTTGATTTTTCAGTCGTCATCGATGCCGGCTAGGGCTATGTTTAGGGATGCTCGGAAACAGCGAACCCGGAGGGTCCAGTTGCATGTGGGGCTGCGTAAAGGCTCCCCTGGGGAGTTCACTTGTACCCAAAGCCTTCCTTTGGGGGCACTTTTGGATGGTCCAAAGGGGCTTGCAACGCATTTCCTGGGGCCTGATTTTTCAGTCGTCATCGATGCCGGCTAGGGCTATGTTTAGGGATGCTCGGAAACAGCGAACCCGGAGGGTCCAGTTGCATGTGGGGCTGCGTAAAGGCTCCCCTGGGGAGTTCACTTGTACCCAAAGCCTTCCTTTGGGGGCACTTTTGGACGGGCGAAAAGAGCTCGCAACGCATTTCCTGGGGCCTGATTTTTCAGTCGTCTTCGAAGCCGGGTAGGGCTATATTTAGGGTTGCTCGGAAAAATCGAACCCGGAGGGTCCAGTTGCATGTGGGGCTGCGTAAAGGCTCCCCTGGGGAGTTCACTTGTACCGAAAGCCTTCCTTTTGGGGCACTTTTGGATGGGCGAAAAGGGCTCGCAACGCATTTCCTGGGGCCTGATTTTTCAGTCGTCATCGATGCCGGCTAGTGCTATGTTTAGGGATGCTCGGAAACAGCGAACCCGGAGGGTCAAGTTGCATGTGGGGCTGCGTAAAGGCTCCCCTGGGGAGTTCACTTCTACCCAAAGCCTTCCTTTGCGGGCACTTTTGGATAGTCCAAAGGGGCTTGCAACGCATTTCCTGGGGCCTGATTTTTCAGTCGTCTCCGATGACGGCTAGGGCTGCGTTTAGGTTTGCTTATGAACAGCGAACCCGGAGGGTCCAGTTGCATGTGGGGCTGCGTAAAGGCTCCCCTGGGGAGTTCACTTGTACCCAAAGCCTTCCTTTGGGGGCACTTTTGCATGGGCGAAAAGGGCTCGCAACGCATTTCCTGGGGCCAGATTTTTCAGTCGTCTTCGATGCCGGCTAGGGCTATGTTTAGGGATGCTCGGAAACAGCGAACCCGGAGGGTCCATTTGCATGTGGGGCTGTGTAAAGGCTCCCCTGGGGAGATCACTTGTACCCAAAACCTTCCTTTGCGGGCACTTTTGGATGGTCCAAAGGGGCTTGCAACGCATTTCCTGGGGCTTGATTTTTCAGTCGTCTCCGATGACGGCTACGGCTACGTTTAGGTTTGCTCAGGAACAGCGAACCCGGAGGGTCCAGTTGCATGTGGGGCTGCGTAAAGGCTCCCCTGGGGAGTTCACTTGTACCCAAAGCCTTCCTTTGGTGACACTTTTGGATGGTCCAAAGGGGCTTGCAACGCGTTTTCTGGGGCCCGGGTTTTCAGTCTTCTCCCATGCCGGCTAGTGATATATTTAGGTTTGCTCGGAAAAATCGAACCCGGAGGGTCCAGTTGCATGTGGGGCTGCGTAAAGGCTCCCCTGGGGAGTTCACTTGTACCGAAAGCCTTCCTTTTGGGGCACTTTTGGATGGGCGAAAAGGGCTCGCAACGCATTTCCTGGGGCCTGATTTTTCAGTCGTCATCGATGCCGGCTAGTGCTATGTTTAGGGATGCTCGGAAACTGCGAACCCGGAGGGTCAAGTTGCATGTGGGGCTGCGTAAAGGCTCCCCTGGGGAGTTCACTTCTACCCAAAGCCTTCCTTTGGGGGCACTTTTGGACGGGCGAAAAGGGCTTGCAACGCATTTCCTGGGGCCTGATTTTTCAGTCGTCTTCGAAGCCGGGTAGGGCTATGTTTAGGTTTGCTCAGGAACAGTGAACCCGGAGGGTCCAGTTGCATGTGGGGCTGCGTAAAGGCTCCCCTGGGGAGTTCTCTTGTACCCAACGCCTTCCTTTGGGGGTACTTTTGGATGGGCGAAAAGGGCTCGCAACGCATTTCCTGGGGCTTGATTTTTCAGTCGTCTTCGATGCCGTCTAGGGCTATGTTTAGGGATGTTCGGAAACAGCGAACCCAGAGGGTCCAGTTGCATGTGGGGCTGTGTAAAGGCTCCCCTGGGGAGATCACTTGTACCCAAAGCCTTCCTTTGCGGGCACTTTTGGATGGTCCAAAGGGGCTTGCAACGCATTTCCTGGGGCCTGATTTTTCAGTCGTCTCCGATGACGGCTACGGCTACGTTTAGGTTTGCTCAGGAACAGCGAACCCGGAGGGTCCAGTTGCATGTGGGGCTGCGTAAAGGCTCCCCTGGGGAGTTCACTTGTACCCAAAGCCTTCCTTTGGTGACACTTTTGGATGGTCCAAAGGGGCTTGCAACGCGTTTTCTGGGGCCCGGGTTTTCAGTCTTCTCCCATGCCGGCTAGTGATATATTTAGGGTTGCTCGGAAAAATCGAACCCGGAGGGTCCAGTTGCATGTGGGGCTGCGTAAAGGCTCCCCTGGGGAGTTCACTTGTACCCAAAGCCTTCCTTTTGGGGCACTTTTGGATGGGCGAAAAGGGCTCGCAACGCATTTCCTGGGGCCTGATTTTTCAGTCGTCATCGATGCCGGCTAGTGCTATGTTTAGGGATGCTCGGAAACAGCGAACCCGGAGGGTCAAGTTGCATGTGGGGCTGCGTAAAGGCTCCCCTGGGGAGTTCACTTCTACCCAAAGCCTTCTTTTGGGGGCACTTTTGGACGGGCGAAAAGGGCTCGCAACGCATTTCCTGGGGCCTGATTTTTCAGTCGTCTTCGAAGCCGGGTAGGGCTATGTTTAGGTTTGCTCAGGAACAGTGAACCCGGAGGGTCCAGTTGCATGTGGGGCTGCGTAAAGGCTCCCCTGGGGAGTTCTCTTGTACCCAAAGCCTTCCTTTGGTGACACTTTTGGATGGTCCAAAGGGGCTTGCAACGCGTTTTCTGGGGCTTGGGTTTTCAGTCTTCTCCCATGCCGGCTAGGGATATATTTAGGGTTGCTCGGAAAAATCGAACCTGAAGGGTCCAGTTGCATGTGGGGCTGCGTAAAGGCTCTCCTGGGGAGTTCACTTGTACCCAAAGCCTTCCTTTGCGGGCACTTTTGGATAGTCCAAAGGGGCTTGCAACGCATTTCCTGGGGCCTGATTTTTCAGTCGTCTCCGATGACGGCTAGGGCTGCGTTTAGGTTTGCTTATGAACAGCGAACCCGGAGGGTCCAGTTGCATGTGGGGCTGTGTAAAGGCTCCCCTGGGGAGTTCACTTGTACCCAAAGCCTTCCTTTGGTGATACTTTTGGATGGTCCAAAGGGGCTTGCAACGCATTTCCTGGGGCTTGATTTTTCAGTCGTCATCGATGCCGGCTAGGGCTATGTTTAGGGATGCTCGGAAACAGCGAACCCGGAGGGTCCAGTTGCATGTGGGGCTGCGTAAAGGCTCCCCTGGGGAGTTCACTTGTACCCAAAGCCTTCCTTTGGGGGCACTTTTGGATGGTCCAAAGGGGCTTGCAACGCATTTCCTGGGGCCTGATTTTTCAGTCGTCATCGATGCCGGCTAGGGCTATGTTTAGGGATGCTCGGAAACAGCGAACCCGGAGGGTCCAGTTGCATGTGGGGCTGCGTAAAGGCTCCCCTGGGGAGTTCACTTGTACCCAAAGCCTTCCTTTGGGGGCACTTTTGGACGGGCGAAAAGAGCTCGCAACGCATTTCCTGGGGCCTGATTTTTCAGTCGTCTTCGAAGCCGGGTAGGGCTATATTTAGGGTTGCTCGGAAAAATCGAACCCGGAGGGTCCAGTTGCATGTGGGGCTGCGTAAAGGCTCCCCTGGGGAGTTCACTTGTACCGAAAGCCTTCCTTTTGGGGCACTTTTGGATGGGCGAAAAGGGCTCGCAACGCATTTCCTGGGGCCTGATTTTTCAGTCGTCATCGATGCCGGCTAGTGCTATGTTTAGGGATGCTCGGAAACAGCGAACCCGGAGGGTCAAGTTGCATGTGGGGCTGCGTAAAGGCTCCCCTGGGGAGTTCACTTCTACCCAAAGCCTTCCTTTGCGGGCACTTTTGGATAGTCCAAAGGGGCTTGCAACGCATTTCCTGGGGCCTGATTTTTCAGTCGTCTCCGATGACGGCTAGGGCTGCGTTTAGGTTTGCTTATGAACAGCGAACCCGGAGGGTCCAGTTGCATGTGGGGCTGCGTAAAGGCTCCCCTGGGGAGTTCACTTGTACCCAAAGCCTTCCTTTGGGGGCACTTTTGCATGGGCGAAAAGGGCTCGCAACGCATTTCCTGGGGCCAGATTTTTCAGTCGTCTTCGATGCCGGCTAGGGCTATGTTTAGGGATGCTCGGAAACAGCGAACCCGGAGGGTCCATTTGCATGTGGGGCTGTGTAAAGGCTCCCCTGGGGAGATCACTTGTACCCAAAACCTTCCTTTGCGGGCACTTTTGGATGGTCCAAAGGGGCTTGCAACGCATTTCCTGGGGCTTGATTTTTCAGTCGTCTCCGATGACGGCTACGGCTACGTTTAGGTTTGCTCAGGAACAGCGAACCCGGAGGGTCCAGTTGCATGTGGGGCTGCGTAAAGGCTCCCCTGGGGAGTTCACTTGTACCCAAAGCCTTCCTTTGGTGACACTTTTGGATGGTCCAAAGGGGCTTGCAACGCGTTTTCTGGGGCCCGGGTTTTCAGTCTTCTCCCATGCCGGCTAGTGATATATTTAGGTTTGCTCGGAAAAATCGAACCCGGAGGGTCCAGTTGCATGTGGGGCTGCGTAAAGGCTCCCCTGGGGAGTTCACTTGTACCGAAAGCCTTCCTTTTGGGGCACTTTTGGATGGGCGAAAAGGGCTCGCAACGCATTTCCTGGGGCCTGATTTTTCAGTCGTCATCGATGCCGGCTAGTGCTATGTTTAGGGATGCTCGGAAACTGCGAACCCGGAGGGTCAAGTTGCATGTGGGGCTGCGTAAAGGCTCCCCTGGGGAGTTCACTTCTACCCAAAGCCTTCCTTTGGGGGCACTTTTGGACGGGCGAAAAGGGCTTGCAACGCATTTCCTGGGGCCTGATTTTTCAGTCGTCTTCGAAGCCGGGTAGGGCTATGTTTAGGTTTGCTCAGGAACAGTGAACCCGGAGGGTCCAGTTGCATGTGGGGCTGCGTAAAGGCTCCCCTGGGGAGTTCTCTTGTACCCAACGCCTTCCTTTGGGGGTACTTTTGGATGGGCGAAAAGGGCTCGCAACGCATTTCCTGGGGCTTGATTTTTCAGTCGTCTTCGATGCCGTCTAGGGCTATGTTTAGGGATGTTCGGAAACAGCGAACCCAGAGGGTCCAGTTGCATGTGGGGCTGTGTAAAGGCTCCCCTGGGGAGATCACTTGTACCCAAAGCCTTCCTTTGCGGGCACTTTTGGATGGTCCAAAGGGGCTTGCAACGCATTTCCTGGGGCCTGATTTTTCAGTCGTCTCCGATGACGGGTACGGCTACGTTTAGGTTTGCTCAGGAACAGCGAACCCGGAGGGTCCAGTTGCATGTGGGGCTGCGTAAAGGCTCCCCTGGGGAGTTCACTTGTACCCAAAGCCTTCCTTTGGTGACACTTTTGGATGGTCCAAAGGGGCTTGCAACGCGTTTTCTGGGGCCCGGGTTTTCAGTCTTCTCCCATGCCGGCTAGTGATATATTTAGGGTTGCTCGGAAAAATCGAACCCGGAGGGTCCAGTTGCATGTGGGGCTGCGTAAAGGCTCCCCTGGGGAGTTCACTTGTACCGAAAGCCTTCCTTTTGGGGCACTTTTGGATGGGCGAAAAGGGCTCGCAACGCATTTCCTGGGGCCTGATTTTTCAGTCGTCATCGATGCCGGCTAGTGCTATGTTTAGGGATGCTCGGAAACAGCGAACCCGGAGGGTCAAGTTGCATGTGGGGCTGCGTAAAGGCTCCCCTGGGGAGTTCACTTCTACCCAAAGCCTTCTTTTGGGGGCACTTTTGGACGGGCGAAAAGGGCTCGCAACGCATTTCCTGGGGCCTGATTTTTCAGTCGTCTTCGAAGCCGGGTAGGGCTATGTTTAGGTTTGCTCAGGAACAGTGAACCCGGAGGGTCCAGTTGCATGTGGGGCTGCGTAAAGGCTCCCCTGGGGAGTTCTCTTGTACCCAAAGCCTTCCTTTGGTGACACTTTTGGATGGTCCAAAGGGGCTTGCAACGCGTTTTCTGGGGCTTGGGTTTTCAGTCTTCTCCCATGCCGGCTAGGGATATATTTAGGGTTGCTCGGAAAAATCGAACCTGAAGGGTCCAGTTGCATGTGGGGCTGCGTAAAGGCTCTCCTGGGGAGTTCACTTGTACCCAAAGCCTTCCTTTGCGGGCACTTTTGGATAGTCCAAAGGGGCTTGCAACGCATTTCCTGGGGCCTGATTTTTCAGTCGTCTCCGATGACGGCTAGGGCTGCGTTTAGGTTTGCTTATGAACAGCGAACCCGGAGGGTCCAGTTGCATGTGGGGCTGCGTAAAGGCTCCCCTGGGGAGTTCTCTTGTACCCAAAGCCTTCCTTTGGGGGCACTTTTGGATGGGCGAAAAGGGCTCGCAACGTATTTCCTGGGGCTTGATTTTTCAGTCGTCTTTGATGCCGGCTAGGCCTATGTTTAGGGATGCTCGGAAACAGCGAACCCGGAGGGTCCAGTTGCATGTGGGGCTGCGTAAAGGCTCCCCTGGGGAGTTCACTTGTACCCAAAGCCTTCCTTTGGGGGCACTTTTGGATGGACGAAAAGGGCTCGCAACGCATTTCCTGGGGCCTGATTTTTCACTCGTCTTCGATGCCGGCTAGGGCTATGTTTAGGGATGCTCGGAAACAGCGAACCCGGAGGGTCCAGTTGCATGTGGGGCTGTGTAAAGGCTCCCCTGGGGAGATCACTTGTACCCAAAGCCTTCCTTTGTGGGCACTTTTGGATGGTCCAAAGGGGCTTGCAACGCATTTCCTGGGGCCTGATTTTTCATTCGTCTCCGATGACGGCTAGGGCTACGTTTAGGTTTGCTCAGGAACAGCGAACCCGGAGGGTCCAGTTGCATGTGGGGCTGCGTAAAGGCTCCCCTGGGGAGTTCACTTGTACCCAAAGCCTTCCTTTGGTGACACTTTTGGATGGTCCAAAGGGGCTTGCAACGCGTTTTCTGGGGCCCGGGTTTTCATTCTTCTCCCATGCCGGCTAGTGATATATTTAGGGTTGCTCGGAAAAATCGAACCCGGAGGGTCCAGTTGCATGTGGGGCTGCGTAAAGGCTCCCCTGGGGAGTTCACTTGTACCGAAAGCCTTCCTTTTGGGGCACTTTTGGATGGGCGAAAAGGGCTCGCAACGCATTTCCTGGGGCCTGATTTTTCAGTCGTCATCGATGCCGGCTAGTGCTATGTTTAGGGATGCTCGGAAACATGGAACCCGGAGGGTCCAGTTGCATGTGGGGCTGCGTAAAGGCTCCCCTGGGGAGTTCTCTTGTACCCAACGCCTTCCTTTGTGGGTACTTTTGGATGGGCGAAAAGGGCTCGCAACGCATTTCCTGGGGCTTGATTTTTCAGTCGTCTTCGATGCCGTCTAGGGCTATGTGTAGGGATGTTCGGAAACAGCGAACCCAGAGGGTCCAGTTGCATGTGGGGCTGCGTAAAGGCTCCCCTGGGGAGTTCACTTGTACCCAAAGCCTTCCTTTGGTGATACTTTTGGATGGTCCAAAGGGGCTTGCAACGCGTTTTCTGGGGCCCGGGTTTTCAGTCTTCTCCCATGCCAGCTAGTGATATATTTAGGTTTGCTCGGAAAAATCGAACCCGGATGGTCCAGTTGCATGTGGGGCTGCGTAAAGGCTCTCCTGGGGAGTTCACTTGTATCCAAAGCCTTCCTTTGGGGGCACTTTTGGATGGACGAAAAGGGCTCGCAACGCATTTCCTGGGGCCTGATTTTTCAGTCGTCTTCGATGCTGGCTAGGGCTATGTTTAGGGATGCTCGGAAACAGCGAACCCGGAGGGTCCAGTTGCATGTGGGGCTGTGTAAAGGCTCCCCTGGGGAGATCACTTGTACCCAAAGCCTTCCTTTGCGGGCACTTTTGGATGGTCCAAAGGGGCTTGCAACGCATTTCCTGGGGCCTGATTTTTCAGTCGTCTCCGATGACGGCTACGGCTACGTTTAGGTTTGCTCAGGAACAGCGAACCCGGAGGGTCCAGTTGCATGTGGGGCTGCGTAAAGGCTCCCCTGGGGAGTTCACTTGTACCCAAAGCCTTCCTTTGGTGACACTTTTGGATGGTCCAAAGGGGCTTGCAACGCATTTTCTGGGGCTTGGGTTTTCAGTCTTCTCCCATGCCGGCTAGGGATATATTTAGGTTTGCTCGGAAAAATCGAACCCGGAGGGTCCAGTTGCATGTGGGGCTGCGTAAAGGCTCCCCTGGGGAGTTCACTTGTACCCAAAGCCTTCCTTTGCGGGCACTTTTGGATAGTCCAAAGGGGCTTGCAACGCATTTCCTGGGGCCTGATTTTTCAGTCGTCTCCGATGACGGCTAGGGCTGCGTTTAGGTTTGCTTATGAACAGCGAACCCGGAGGGTCCAGTTGCATGTGGGGCTGCGTAAAGGCTCCCCTGGGGAGTTCTCTTGTACCCAACGCCTTCCTTTGGGGGCACTTTTGGACGGGCGAAAAGGGCTCGCAACGCATTTCCTGGGGCTTGATTTTTCAGTCGTCTTCGATGCCGGCTAGGCCTATGTTTAGGGATGCTCGGAAACAGCGAACCCGGAGGGTCCAGTTGCATGTGGGGCTGCGTAAAGGCTCCCCTGGGGAGTTCACTTGTACCCAAAGCCTTCCTTTGGGGGCACTTTTGGATGGACGAAAAGGGCTCGCAACGCATTTCCTGGGGCCTGATTTTTCAGTCGTCTTCGATGCCGGCTAGGGCTATGTTTAGGGATGCTCGGAAACAGCGAACCCGGAGGGTCCAGTTGCATGTGGGGCTGTGTAAAGGCTCCCCTGGGGAGATCACTTGTACCCAAAGCCTTCCTTTGTGGGCACTTTTGGATGGTCCAAAGGGGCTTGCAACGCATTTCCTGGGGCCTGATTTTTCATTCGTCTCCGATGACGGCTAGGGCTACGTTTAGGTTTGCTCAGGAACAGCGAACCCGGAGGGTCCAGTTGCATGTGGGGCTGCGTAAAGGCTCCCCTGGGGAGTTCACTTGTACCCAAAGCCTTCCTTTGGTGACACTTTTGGATGGTCCAAAGGGGCTTGCAACGCGTTTTCTGGGGCCCGGGTTTTCATTCTTCTCCCATGCCGGCTAGTGATATATTTAGGGTTGCTCGGAAAAATCGAACCCGGAGGGTCCAGTTGCATGTGGGGCTGCGTAAAGGCTCCCCTGGGGAGTTCACTTGTACCGAAAGCCTTCCTTTTGGGGCACTTTTGGATGGGCGAAAAGGGCTCGCAACGCATTTCCTGGGGCCTGATTTTTCAGTCGTCATCGATGCCGGCTAGTGCTATGTTTAGGGATGCTCGGAAACATGGAACCCGGAGGGTCCAGTTGCATGTGGGGCTGCGTAAAGGCTCCCCTGGGGAGTTCTCTTGTACCCAACGCCTTCCTTTGTGGGTACTTTTGGATGGGCGAAAAGGGCTCGCAACGCATTTCCTGGGGCTTGATTTTTCAGTCGTCTTCGATGCCGTCTAGGGCTATGTGTAGGGATGTTCGGAAACAGCGAACCCAGAGGGTCCAGTTGCATGTGGGGCTGCGTAAAGGCTCCCCTGGGGAGTTCACTTGTACCCAAAGCCTTCCTTTGGTGATACTTTTGGATGGTCCAAAGGGGCTTGCAACGCGTTTTCTGGGGCCCGGGTTTTCAGTCTTCTCCCATGCCAGCTAGTGATATATTTAGGTTTGCTCGGAAAAATCGAACCCGGATGGTCCAGTTGCATGTGGGGCTGCGTAAAGGCTCTCCTGGGGAGTTCACTTGTATCCAAAGCCTTCCTTTGGGGGCACTTTTGGATGGACGAAAAGGGCTCGCAACGCATTTCCTGGGGCCTGATTTTTCAGTCGTCTTCGATGCTGGCTAGGGCTATGTTTAGGGATGCTCGGAAACAGCGAACCCGGAGGGTCCAGTTGCATGTGGGGCTGTGTAAAGGCTCCCCTGGGGAGATCACTTGTACCCAAAGCCTTCCTTTGCGGGCACTTTTGGATGGTCCAAAGGGGCTTGCAACGCATTTCCTGGGGCCTGATTTTTCAGTCGTCTCCGATGACGGCTACGGCTACGTTTAGGTTTGCTCAGGAACAGCGAACCCGGAGGGTCCAGTTGCATGTGGGGCTGCGTAAAGGCTCCCCTGGGGAGTTCACTTGTACCCAAAGCCTTCCTTTGGTGACACTTTTGGATGGTCCAAAGGGGCTTGCAACGCATTTTCTGGGGCTTGGGTTTTCAGTCTTCTCCCATGCCGGCTAGGGATATATTTAGGTTTGCTCGGAAAAATCGAACCCGGAGGGTCCAGTTGCATGTGGGGCTGCGTAAAGGCTCCCCTGGGGAGTTCACTTGTACCCAAAGCCTTCCTTTGCGGGCACTTTTGGATAGTCCAAAGGGGCTTGCAACGCATTTCCTGGGGCCTGATTTTTCAGTCGTCTCCGATGACGGCTAGGGCTGCGTTTAGGTTTGCTTATGAACAGCGAACCCGGAGGGTCCAGTTGCATGTGGGGCTGCGTAAAGGCTCCCCTGGGGAGTTCTCTTGTACCCAACGCCTTCCTTTGGGGGCACTTTTGGACGGGCGAAAAGGGCTCGCAACGCATTTCCTGGGGCTTGATTTTTCAGTCGTCTTCGATGCCGGCTAGGCCTATGTTTAGGGATGCTCGGAAACAGCGAACCCGGAGGGTCCAGTTGCATGTGGGGCTGCGTAAAGGCTCCCCTGGGGAGTTCACTTGTACCCAAAGCCTTCCTTTGGGGGCACTTTTGGATGGACGAAAAGGGCTCGCAACGCATTTCCTGGGGCCTGATTTTTCAGTCGTCTCCGATGACGGCTACGGCTACGTTTAGGTTTGCTCAGGAACAGCGAACCCGGAGGGTCCAGTTGCATGTGGGGCTGCGTAAAGGCTCCCCTGGGGAGTTCACTTGTACCCAAAGCCTTCCTTTGGTGACACTTTTGGATGGTCCAAAGGGGCTTGCAACGCGTTTTCTGGGGCCCGGGTTTTCAGTCTTCTCCCATGCCGGCTAGTGATATATTTAGGGTTGCTCGGAAAAATCGAACCCGGAGGGTCCAGTTGCATGTGGGGCTGCGTAAAGGCTCCCCTGGGGAGTTCACTTGTACCCAAAGCCTTCCTTTGGGGGCACTTTTGGATGGGCGAAAAGGGCTCGCAACGCATTTCCTGGGGCCTGATTTTTCAGTCGTCATCGATGCCGGCTAGGGCTATGTTTAGGGATGCTCGGAAACAGCGAACCCGGAGGGTCCAGTTGCATGTGGGGCTGCGTAAAGGCTCCCCTGGGGAGTTCACTTGTACCCAAAGCCTTCCTTTTGGGGCACTTTTGGATGGACTAAAAGGGCTCGCAACGCATTTCCTGGGGCCTGATTTTTCAGTCGTCTTCGATGCCGGCTAGGGCTATGTTTAGGGATGCTCGGAAACAGCGAACCCGGAGGGTCCAGTTGCATGTGGGGCTGTGTAAAGGCTCCCCTGGGGAGATCACTTGTACCCAAAGCCTTCCTTTGCGGGCACTTTTGGATGGTCCAAAGGGGCTTGCAACGCATTTCCTGGGGCCTGATTTTTCAGTCGTCTCCGATGACGGCTACGGCTACGTTTAGGTTTGATCAGGAACAGCGAACCCGGAGGGTCCAGTTGCATGTGGGGCTGCGTAAAGGCTCCCCTGGGGAGTTCACTTGTACCCAAAGCCTTCCTTTGGTGACACTTTTGGATGGTCCAAAGGGGCTTGCAACGCGTTTTCTGGGGCCCGGGTTTTCAGTCTTCTCCCATGCCGGCTAGTGATATATTTAGGGTTGCTCGGAAAAATCGAACCCGGAGGGTCCAGTTGCATGTGGGGCTGCGTAAAGGCTCCCCTGGGGAGTTTACTTGTACCCAAAGCCTTCCTTTGCGGGCACTTTTGGATGGTCCAAAGGGGCTTGCAACGCATTTCCTGGGGCCTTATTTTTCAGTCGTCTCCGATGACGGCTAGGGCTGCGTTTAGGTTTGCTTATGAACAGCGAACCCGGAGGGTCCAGTTGCATGTGGGGCTGCGTAAAGGCTCCCCTGGGGAGTTCTCTTGTACCCAAAGCCTTCCTTTGGGGGCACTTTTGGATGGGCGAAAAGGGCTCGCAACGCATTTCCTGGGGCTTGATTTTTCAGTCGTCTTTGATGCCGGCTAGGCCTATGTTTAGGGATGCTCGGAAACAGCGAACCCGGAGGGTCCAGTTGCATGTGGGGCTGCGTAAAGGCTCCCCTGGGGAGTTCACTTGTACCCAAAGCCTTCCTTTGGGGGCACTTTTGGATGGACGAAAAGGGCTCGCAACGCATTTCCTGGGGCCTGATTTTTCAGTCGTCTTCGATGCCGGCTAGGGCTATGTTTAGGGATGCTCGGAAACAGCGAACCCGGAGGGTCCAGTTGCATGTGGGGCTGTGTAAAGGCTCCCCTGGGGAGATCACTTGTACCCAAAGCCTTCCTTTGTGGGCACTTTTGGATGGTCCAAAGGGGCTTGCAACGCATTTCCTGGGGCCTGATTTTTCATTCGTCTCCGATGACGGCTAGGGCTACGTTTAGGTTTGCTCAGGAACAGCGAACCCGGAGGGTCCAGTTGCATGTGGGGCTGCGTAAAGGCTCCCCTGGGGAGTTCACTTGTACCCAAAGCCTTCCTTTGGTGACACTTTTGGATGGTCCAAAGGGGCTTGCAACGCGTTTTCTGGGGCCCGGGTTTTCAGTCTTCTCCCATGCCGGCTAGTGATATATTTAGGGTTGCTCGGAAAAATCGAACCCGGAGGGTCCAGTTGCATGTGGGGCTGCGTAAAGGCTCCCCTGGGGAGTTCACTTGTACCGAAAGCCTTCCTTTTGGGGCACTTTTGGATGGGCGAAAAGGGCTCGCAACGCATTTCCTGGGGCCTGATTTTTCAGTCGTCATCGATGCCGGCTAGTGCTATGTTTAGGGATGCTCGGAAACATGGAACCCGGAGGGTCCAGTTGCATGTGGGGCTGCGTAAAGGCTCCCCTGGGGAGTTCTCTTGTACCCAACACCTTCCTTTGGGGGTACTTTTGGATGGGCGAAAAGGGCTCGCAACGCATTTCCTGGGGCTTGATTTTTCAGTCGTCTTCGATGCCGTCTAGGGCTATGTTTAGGGATGTTCGGAAACAGCGAACCCAGAGGGTCCAGTTGCATGTGGGGCTGCGTAAAGGCTCCCCTGGGGAGTTCACTTGTACCCAAAGCCTTCCTTTGGTGATACTTTTGGATGGTCCAAAGGGGCTTGCAACGCGTTTTCTGGGGCCCGGGTTTTCAGTCTTCTCCCATGCCAGCTAGTGATATATTTAGGTTTGCTCGGAAAAATCGAACCCGGATGGTCCAGTTGCATGTGGGGCTGCGTAAAGACTCTCCTGGGGAGTTCACTTGTACCCAAAGCCTTCCTTTGGGGGCACTTTTGGATGGACGAAAAGGGCTCGCAACGCATTTCCTGGGGCCTGATTTTTCAGTCGTCTCCGATGACGGCTAGGGCTATGTTTAGGGATGCTCGGAAACAGCGAACCCGGAGGGTCCAGTTGCATGTGGGGCTGTGTAAAGGCTCCCCTGGGGAGATCACTTGTACCCAAAGCCTTCCTTTGCGGGCACTTTTGGATGGTCCAAAGGGGCTTGCAACGCATTTCCTGGGGCCTGATTTTTCAGTCGTCTCCGATGACGGCTACGGCTACGTTTAGGTTTGCTCAGGAACAGCGAACCCGGAGGGTCCAGTTGCATGTGGGGCTGCGTAAAGGCTCCCCTGGGGAGTTCACTTGTACCCAAAGCCTTCCTTTGGTGACACTTTTGGATGGTCCAAAGGGGCTTGCAACGCGTTTTCTGGGGCCCGGGTTTTCAGTCTTCTCCCATGCCGGCTAGTGATATATTTAGGGTTGCTCGGAAAAATCGAACCCGGAGGGTCCAGTTGCATGTGGGGCTGCGTAAAGGCTCCCCTGGGGAGTTCACTTGTACCGAAAGCCTTCCTTTTGGGGCACTTTTGGATGGGCGAAAAGGGCTCGCAACGCATTTCCTGGGGCCTGATTTTTCAGTCGTCATCGATGCCGGCTAGTGCTATGTTTAGGGATGCTCGGAAACAGCGAACCCTGAGGGTCAAGTTGCATGTGGGGCTGCGTAAAGGCTCCCCTGGGGAGTTCACTTCTACCCAAAGCCTTCTTTTGGGGGCACTTTTGGACGGGCGAAAAGGGCTCGCAACGCATTTCCTGGGGCCTGATTTTTCAGTCGTCTTCGAAGCCGGGTAGGGCTATGTTTAGGTTTGCTCAGGAACAGTGAACCCGGAGGGTCCAGTTGCATGTGGGGCTGCGTAAAGGCTCCCCTGGGGAGTTCTCTTGTACCCAAAGCCTTCCTTTGGTGACACTTTTGGATGGTCCAAAGGGGCTTGCAACGCATTTTCTGGGGCTTGGGTTTTCAGTCTTCTCCCATGCCGGCTAGGGATATATTTAGGGTTGCTCGGAAAAATCGAACCTGAAGGGTCCAGTTGCATGTGGGGCTGCGTAAAGGCTCCCCTGGGGAGTTCACTTCTACCCAAAGCCTTCCTTTGCGGGCACTTTTGGATAGTCCAAAGGGGCTTGCAACGCATTTCCTGGGGCCTGATTTTTCAGTCGTCTCCGATGACGGCTAGGGCTGCGTTTAGGTTTGCTTATGAACAGCGAACCCGGAGGGTCCAGTTGCATGTGGGGCTGCGTAAAGGCTCCCCTGGGGAGTTCTCTTGTACCCAAAGCCTTCCTTTGGGGGCACTTTTGGATGGGCGAAAAGGGCTCGCAACGCATTTCCTGGGGCTTGATTTTTCAGTCGTCTTTGATGCCGGCTAGGCCTATGTTTAGGGATGCTCGGAAACAGCGAACCCGGAGGGTCCAGTTGCATGTGGGGCTGCGTAAAGGCTCCCCTGGGGAGTTCACTTGTACCCAAAGCCTTCCTTTGGGGGCACTTTTGGATGGACGAAAAGGGCTCGCAACGCATTTCCTGGGGCCTGATTTTTCATTCGTCTCCGATGACGGCTACGGCTACGTTTAGGTTTGCTCAGGAACAGCGAACCCGGAGGGTCCAGTTGCATGTGGGGCTGCGTAAAGGCTCCCCTGGGGAGTTCACTTGTACCCAAAGCCTTCCTTTGGTGACACTTTTGGATGGTCCAAAGGGGCTTGCAACGCGTTTTCTGGGGCCCGGGTTTTCAGTCTTCTCCCATGCCGGCTAGTGATATATTTAGGGTTGCTCGGAAAAATCGAACCCGGAGGGTCCAGTTGCATGTGGGGCTGCGTAAAGGCTCCCCTGGGGAGTTCACTTGTACCCAAAGCCTTCCTTTGGGGGCACTTTTGGATGGGCGAAAAGGGCTCGCAACGCATTTCCTGGGGCCTGATTTTTCAGTCGTCATCGATGCCGGCTAGGGCTATGTTTAGGGATGCTCGGAAACAGCGAACCCGGAGGGTCCAGTTGCATGTGGGGCTGCGTAAAGGCTCCCCTGGGGAGTTCACTTGTACCCAAAGCCTTCCTTTTGGGGCACTTTTGGATGGACTAAAAGGGCTCGCAACGCATTTCCTGGGGCCTGATTTTTCAGTCGTCTTCGATGCCGGCTAGGGCTATGTTTAGGGATGCTCGGAAACAGCGAACCCGGAGGGTCCAGTTGCATGTGGGGCTGTGTAAAGGCTCCCCTGGGGAGATCACTTGTACCCAAAGCCTTCCTTTGCGGGCACTTTTGGATGGTCCAAAGGGGCTTGCAACGCATTTCCTGGGGCCTGATTTTTCAGTCGTCTCCGATGACGGCTACGGCTACGTTTAGGTTTGCTCAGGAACAGCGAACCCGGAGGGTCCAGTTGCATGTGGGGCTGCGTAAAGGCTCCCCTGGGGAGTTCACTTGTACCCAAAGCCTTCCTTTGGTGACACTTTTGGATGGTCCAAAGGGGCTTGCAACGCGTTTTCTGGGGCCCGGGTTTTCAGTCTTCTCCCATGCCGGCTAGTGATATATTTAGGGTTGCTCGGAAAAATCGAACCCGGAGGGTCCAGTTGCATGTGGGGCTGCGTAAAGGCTCCCCTGGGGAGTTCACTTGTACCCAAACACTTCCTTTGTTGATACTTTTGGATGGGCGAAAAGGGCTCGCAACGCATTTCCGTGGGCCTGATTTTTCACTCGTCTCCGATGACGGCAAGGGCTACGTTTAGGTTTGCTCAGGAACAGCGAACCTGGAGGGTCCAGTTGCATGTGGGGCTGCGTAAAGGCTCCCCTGGGGAGTTCACTTGTACCCAAAGCCTTCCTTTGGGGGCACTTTTGGATGGGCGAAAAGGGCTCGCAACGCATTTTCTGGGGCCTGATTTTTCAGTCGTCTTCGATGCCGGCTAGGGCTATGTTTAGGGATGCTCGGAAACATCGAACACGGAGGGTCCAGTTGCATGTGGGGCTGCGTAAAGGCTCCCCTGGGGAGATCACTTGTACCCAAAGCCTTCCTTTGGTGACACTTTTGGATGGTCCAAAGGGGCTTGCAATGCGTTTTCTGGGGCTCGGGTTTTCAGTCTTCTCCCATGCCGGAGAGGGATATATTTAGGGTTGCTTGGAAAAATCGAACCTGAAGTGTCCAGTTGCATGTGGGGCTGCGTAAAGGCTCCCCTGGGGAGTTCACTTGTACCCAAAGCCTTCCTTTGGGGGCACTTTTGGATGGGGAAAGAGGGTTCGCAACGCATTTCCGGGGGCCTGATTTTTCACTCGTCTCCGATGACGGCAAGGGCTGCGTTTAGGTTTGCTCTGGAACAGCGAACCCAGAGGGTCCAGTTGCATGTGGGGCTGCGTAAAGGCTCCCCTGGGGAGTTCACTTCTACCCAAAGCCTTCCTTTGCGGGCACTTTTGGATGGTCCAAAGGGGCTCGCAACGCATTTCCTGGGTTCTGATTTTTCAGTCTTCTTTGAAGCCGGGTAGGGCTATGTTTAGGTTTGCTCAGGAACAGCGAACCCGGAGGGTCCAGTTGCATGTGGGGCTGCGTAAAGGCTCCCCTGGGGAGTTCTCTTGTACCCAAAGCCTTCCTTTGGTGTTACTTTTGGATGGTCCAAAGGGGCTTGCAACGCATTTTCTGGGGCTTGGGTTTTCAGTCTTCTCCCATGCCGGCTAGGGATATATTTAGGGTTGCTCGGAAAAATAGAACCTGAAGGGTCCAGTTGCATGTGGGGCTGCGTAAAGGCTCCCCTGGGGAGTTCACTTGTACCCAAAGCCTTCCTTTGCGGGCACTTTTGGATAGTCCAAAGGGGCTTGCAACGCATTTCCTGGGGCCTCATTTTTCAGTCGTCTCCGATGACGGCTAGGGCTGCGTTTAGGTTTGCTTATGAACAGCGAACCCGGAGGGTCCAGTTGCATGTGGGGCTGCGTAAAGGCTCCCCTGGGGAGTTCTCTTGTACCCAAAGCCTTCCTTTGGGGGCACTTTTGGATGGGCGAAAAGGGCTCGCAACGCATTTCCTGGGGCTTGATTTTTCAGTCGTCTTCGATGCCGGCTAGGGCTATGTTTAGGGATGCTCGGAAACAGCGAACCCGGAGGGTCCAGTTGCATGTGGGGCTGTGTAAAGGCTCCCCTGGGGAGATCACTTGTACCCAAAGCCTTCCTTTTGGGGCACTTTTGGATGGTCCAAAGGGGCTTGCAACGCATTTCCTGGGGCCTGATTTTTCAGTCGTCTCCGATGACTGCTACGGCTACGTTTAGGTTTGCTCAGGAACAGCGAACCCGGAGGGTCCAGTTGCATGTGGGGCTGCGTAAAGGCTCCCCTGGGGAGTTCACTTGTACCCAAAGCCTTCCTTTGGTGACACTTTTGGATGGTCCAAAGGGGCTTGCAACGCGTTTTCTGGGGCCCGGGTTTTCAGTCTTCTCCCATGCCGGCTAGTGATATATTTAGGGTTGCTCGGAAAAATCGAACCCGGAGGGTCCAGTTGCATGTGGGGCTGCGTAAAGGCTCCCCTGGGGAGTTCACTTGTACCGAAAGCCTTCCTTTTGGGGCACTTTTGGATGGGCGAAAAGGGCTCGCAACGCATTTCCTGGGGCCTGATTTTTCAGTCGTCATCGATGCCGGCTAGTGCTATGTTTAGGGATGCTCGGAAACAGCGAACCCTGAGGGTCAAGTTGCATGTGGGGCTGCGTAAAGGCTTCCCTGGGGAGTTCACTTCTACCCAATGCCTTCCTTTGGGGGCACTTTTGGATGGTCCAAAGGGGCTCGCAACGCATTTCCTGGGGCCTGACTTTTCAGTCGTCTTCGAAGCCGGGTAGGGCTATGTTTAGGTTTGCTCAGGAACAGCGAACCCGGAGGGTCCAGTTGCATGTGGGGCTGCGTAAAGGCTCCCCTGGGGAGTTCTCTTGTACCCAAAGCCTTCCTTTGGTGACACTTTTGGATGGTCCAAAGGGGCTTGCAACGCGTTTTCTGGGGCCCGGGTTTTCAGTCTTCTCCCATGCCGGCTAGTGATATATTTAGGGTTGCTCGGAAAAATCGAACCCGGAGGGTCCAGTTGCATGTGGGGCTGCGTAAAGGCTCCCCTGGGGAGTTCACTTCTACCCAAAGCCTTCCTTTGGGGGCACTTTTGGATGGGCGAAAAGGGCTCGCAACGCATTTCCTGGGGCCTGATTTTTCAGTCGTCATCGATGCCGGCTAGTGCTATGTTTAGGGAGGCTCGGAAACAGCGAACCCTGAGGGTCAAGTTGCATGTGGGGCTGCGTAAAGGCTCCCCTGGGGAGTTCACTTGTACCCAAAGCCTTCCTTTGGGGGCACGTTTGGATGGTCCAAAGGGGCTTGAAATGCGTTTTCTGGGGCTCGGGTTTTCAGTCTTCTCCCATGCCGGTTAGGGATATATTTAGGGTTGCTCGGAAAAATCGAACCCGGAGGGTCCAGTTGCATGTGGGGCTGCGTAAAGGCTCCCCTGGGGAGTTCACTTGTACCCAAAGCCTTCCTTTGGTGATACTTTTGGATGGTCCAAAGGGGCTTGCAACGCATTTTCTGGGGCCCTGGTTTTCAGTCTTCTCCCATGCCGGCTAGTGATATATTTAGGTTTGCTCGGAAAAATCGAACCCGGAGGGTCCAGTTGCATGTGGGGCTGCGTAAAGGCTCCCCTGGGGAGATCACTTGTACCCAAAGCCTTCCATTGGGGGCACTTTTGGATGGGCGAAAAGGGCTCGTAACGCATTTCCTGGGTTCTGATTTTTCAGTCTTCTTCGAAGCCGGGTAGGGCTATGTTTAGGTTTGCTCAGGAACAGCGAACCGGGAGGGTCCAGTTGCATGTGGGGCTGCGTAAAGGCTCCCCTGGGGAGTTCACTTGTACCCAAACACTTCCTTTGTTGATACTTTTGGATGGGCGAAAAGGGCTCGCAACGCATTTCCTGGGGCCTTATTTTTCAGTCGTCTTCTTTGCCGGCTAGGGCTATGTTTAGGGATGCTCGGAAACGGCGAACCCGGATGGTCCAGTTGCATGTGGGGCTGCGTAAAGGCTCCCCTGGGGAGTTCACTTGTACCCAAAGCCTTCCTTTGGGGGTACTTTTGGATGGGCGAAAAGGGCTCGCAACGCATTTCCTGGGGCCTGATTTTTCAGTCGTCTTCTTTGCCGGCTAGGGCTATGTTTAGGGAGGCTCGTAAAGAGCGAACCCGGAGGGTCCAGTTGCATGTGGGGCTGCGTAAAGGCTCCCCTGGGGAGTTCACTTGTACCCAAAGCCTTCCTTTGGGGGCACTTTTGGATGGGCGAAAAGGGCTCGTAACGCATTTCCTGGGGCCTGATTTTTCACTCCTCTTCGATGCCGGCTAGGGCTATGTTTAGGGATGCTTGGAAACAGCGAACCCGGAGGGTCCAGTTGCATGTGGGGCTGCGTAAAGGCTCCCCTGGGGAGATCACTTGTACCCAAAGCCTTCCTTTGCGGGCACTTTTGGATGGTCCAAAGGGGCTCGCAACGCATTTCCGTGGGCCTGATTTTTCACTTGTCTCCGATGACAGCAAGGGCTACGTTTAGGTTTGCTCAGGAACAGCGAAACTGGAGGGTCCAGTTGCATGTGGGGCTGCGTAAAGGCTCCCCTGGGGAGTTCACTTGTACCCAAAGCCTTCCTTTGCGGGCACTTTTGGATGGTCCAAAGGGGCTCGCAACGCATTTCCTGGGGCCTGATTTTTCAGTCGTCTCCGATGACGGCTACGGCTACGTTTAGGTTTGCTCAGGAACAGCGAACCCGGAGGGTCCAGTTGCATGTGGGGCTGCGTAAAGGCTCCCCTGGGGAGTTCTCTTGTACCCAAAGCCTTCCTTTGGTGACACTTTTGGATGGTCCAAAGGGGCTTGCAATGCGTTTTCTGGGGCTCGGGTTTTCAGTCTTCTCCCATGCCGGAGAGGGATATATTTAGGTTTGCTCGGAAAAATCGAACCTGAAGGGTCCAGTTGCATGTGGGGCTGCGTAAAGGCTCCCCTGGGGAGTTCTCTTGTACCCAAAGCCTTCCTTTGGGGGCACTTTTGGATGGGCGAAAAGGGCTCGCAACGCATTTCCTGGGGCTTGATTTTTCAGTCGTCTTCGATGCCGGCTAGGGCTATGTTTAGGGATGCTCGGAAACAGCGAACCCGGAGGGTCCAGTTGCATGTGGGGCTGCGTAAAGGCTCCCCTGGGGAGTTCACTTGTACCCAAAGCCTTCCTTTGGTGATACTTTTGGATGGTCCAAAGGGGATTGCAACGCGATTTCTGGGGCCCGGGTTTTCAGTCTTCTCCCATGCCGGCTAGTGATATATTTAGGTATGCCGGAAAAATCGAACCCGGAGGGTCCAGTTGCATGTGGGGCTGCGTAAAGGCTCCCCTGGGGAGTTCACTTGTACCCAAAGCCTTCCTTTGGGGGCACTTTTGGACGGGCGAAAAGGGCTCGCAACGCATTTCCTGGGGCCTGATTTTTCAGTCGTCTTCGAAGCCGGGTAGGGCTTTGTTTAGGTTTGCTCAGGAACAGCGAACCCGGAGGGTCCAGTTGCATGTGGGGCTGCGTAAAGGCTCCCCTGGGGAGTTCACTTGTACCCAAAGCCTTCCTTTTGGGGCACTTTTGGATGGGGAAAAAGGGTTCGCAACGCATTTCCTGGGGCCTGATTTTTCACTCGTCTCCGATGACGGCTACGGCTAAGTTTAGGTTTGCTCTGGAACAGCGAACCCAGAGGGTCCAGTTGCATGTGGGGCTGCGTAAAGGCTCCCCTGGGGAGTTCACTTCTACCCAAAGCCTTCCTTTGGGGGCACTTTTGGATGGTCCAAAGGGGCTTGCAACGCATTTCCTGGGGCCTGATTTTTCACTCGTCTCCGATGCCGGCTAGGGCTATGTTTATGGATGCTCGGAAAAGCGAACCCGGAGGGTCCAGTTGCATGTGGGGCTGCGTAAAGGCTCCCCTGGGGAGATCACTTGTACCCAAAGCCTTCCTTTGTGGGCACTTTTGGATGGTCCAAAGGGGCTTGCAACGCATTTCCTGGGGCCTGATTTTTCAGTCGTCTCCGATGACGGCTACGGCTACGTTAAGGTTTGCTCTTGAACAGCGAACCCGGAGGGTCCAGTTGCATGTGGGGCTGTGTTAATGCTCCCCTGGGGAGTTCTCTTGTACCCAAAGCCTTCCTTTGGTGACACTTTTGGATGGTCCAAAGGGGCTTGCAATGCGTTTTCTGGGGCCCGGGTTTTCAGTCTTCTCCCATGCCGGCTAGGGATATATTTAGGGTTGCTCGGAAAAATCGAACCTGAAGGGTCCAGTTGCATGTGGGGCTGCGTAAAGGCTCCCCTGGGGAGTTCTCTTGTACCCAAAGCCTTCCTTTGGGGGCACTTTAGGATGGGCGAAAAGGGCTCGCAACGCATTTCCTGGGGCTTGATTTTTCAGTCGTCTTCGATGCCGGCTAGGGCTATGTTTAGGGATGCTCGGAAACAGCGTACCCGGAGGGTCCAGTTGCATGTGGGGCTGCGTAAAGGCTCCCCTGGGGAGTTCACTTGTACCCAAAGCCTTCCTTTGGTGATACTTTTGGATGGTCCAAAGGGGCTTGCAACGCGTTTTCTGGGGCCCTGGTTTTCAGTCTTCTCCCATGCCGGCTAGTGATATATTTAGGGTTGCTCGGAAAAATCGAACCCGGAGGGTCCAGTTGCATGTGGGGCTGCGTAAAGGCTCCCCTGGGGAGATCACTTGTACCCAAAGCCTTCCTTTGGGGGCACTTTTGGATGGGCGAAAATGGCTCGTAACGCATTTCCTGGGTTCTGATTTTTCAGTCTTCTTCGAAGCCGGATAGGGCTATGTTTAGGTTTGCTCAGGAACAGCGAACCGGGAGGGTCCAGTTGCATGTGGGGCTGCGTAAAGGCTCCCCTGGGGAGTTCACTTGTACCCAAACACTTCCTTTGTTGATACTTTTGGATGGGCGAAAAGGGCTCGCAACGCATTTCCTGGGGCCTTATTTTTCAGTCGTCTTCTTTGCCGGCTAGGGCTATGTTTAGGGATGCTCGGAAACGGCGAACCCGGATGGTCCAGTTGCATGTGGGGCTGCGTAAAGGCTCCCCTGGGGAGTTCACTTGTACCCAAAGCCTTCCTTTGGGGGTACTTTTGGATGGGCGAAAAGGGCTCGCAACGCATTTCCTGGGGCCTTATTTTTCAGTCGTCTTCTTTGCCGGCTAGGGCTATGTTTAGGGAGGCTCGTAAAAAGCGAACCCGGAGGGTCCAGTTGCATGTGGGGCTGCGTAAAGGCTCCCCTGGGGAGTTCACTTGTATCCAAAGCCTTCCTTTCGGGGCACTTTTGGATGGTCCAAAGGAGCTCGCAACGCATTTCCGTGGGCCAGATTTTTCACTCGTCTCCGATGACGGCAAGGGCTACGTTTAGGTTTGCTCAGGAACAGCGAACCCGGAGGGTCCAGTTGCATGTGGGGCTGCGTAAAGGCTCCCCTGGGGAGTTCACTTGTACCCAAAGCCTTCCTTTGGGGGCACTTTTGGATGGGCGAAAAGGGCTCGTAACGCATTTCCTGGGGCCTGATTTTTCAGTCGTCTTCGATGCCGGCTAGGGCTATGTTTAGGGATGCTCGGAAACATCGAACCCGGAGGGTCCAGTTGCATGTGGGGCTGCGTAAAGGCTCCCCTGGGGAGATCACTTGTACCCAAACCCTTCCTTTGCGGGCACTTTTGGATGGTCCAAAGGGGCTCGCAACGCATTTCCTGGGGCCTGATTTTTCAGTCGTCTCCGATGACGGCTAGTCTACGTTTAGGTTTGCTCAGGAACAGCGAACCCGGAGGGTCCAGTTGCATGTGTGGCTGCGTAAAGGCTCCCCTGGGGAGTTCAATTGTACCGAAAGCCTTCCTTTTGGGGCACTTTTGGATGGGCGAAAAGGGCTCGCAACGCATTTCCTGGGGCCTGATTTTTCAGTCGTCTTCGAAGCCGGGTAGGGCTATGTTTAGGTTTGCTCAGGAACAGCGAACCCGGAGGGTCCAGTTGCATGTGGGGCTGCGTAAAGGCTCCCCTGGGGAGTTCACTTGTACCCAAAGCCTTCCTTTAGTGACACTTTTGGATGGTCCAAAGGGGCTTGCAACGCGTTTTCTGGGGCCCGGCTTTTCAGTCTTCTCCCATGCCGGCTAGTGATATATTTAGGGTTGCTCGGAAAAATCGAACCCGGAGGGTCCAGTTGCATGTGGGGCTGCGTAAAGGCTCCCCTGGGGAGATCACTTGTACCGAAAGCCTTCCTTTTGGGGCACTTTTGGATGGGCGAAAAGGGCTCGCAACGCATTTCCTGGGGCCTGATTTTTCAGTCGTCATCGATGCCGGCTAGTGCTATGTTTAGGGATGCTCGGAAACAGCGAACCCTGAGGGTCAAGTTGCATGTGGGGCTGCGTAAAGGCTCCCCTGGGGAGTTCACTTCTACCCAAAGCCTTCCTTTGGGGGCACTTTTGGACGGGCGAAAAGGGCTCGCAACGCATTTCCTGGGGCCTGATTTTTCAGTCGTCTTCGAAGCCGGGTAGGGCTATGTTTAGGTTTGCTCAGGAACAGCGAACCCGGAGGGTCCAGTTGCATGTGGGGCTGCGTAAAGGCTCCCCTGGGGAGTTCTCTTGTACCCAAAGCCTTCCTTTGGTGACACTTTTGGATGGTCCAAAGGGGCTTGCAACGCATTTTCTGGGGCTTGGGTTTTCAGTCTTCTCCCATGCCGGCTAGGGATATATTTAGGGTTGCTCGGAAAAATCGAACCTGAAGGGTCCAGTTGCATGTGGGGCTGCGTAAAGGCTCCCCTGGGGAGTTCACTTGTACCCAAAGCCTTCCTTTGGGGGCACTTTTGGATGGGCAAAAAGGGCTCGTAACGCATTTCCTGGGGTCTGATTTTTCAGTCGTCATCGATGCCGGCTAGGGCTATGTTTAGGGATGCTCGGAAACAGCGAACCCGGAGGGTCCAGTTGCATGTGGGGCTGCGTAAAGGCTCCCCTGGGGAGTTCACTTCTACCCAAAGCCTTCCTTTGGGGGCACTTTTGGATGGACGAAAAGGGCTCGCAACGCATTTCCTGGGGCCTGATTTTTCAGTCGTCTTCGATGCCGGCTAGGGCTATGTTTAGGGATGCTCGGAAACAGCGAACCCGGAGGGTCCAGTTGCATGTGGGGCTGCGTAAAGGCTCCCCTGGGGAGTTCACTTGTACCCAAAGCCTTCCTTTGGGGGCACTTTTGGATGGACGAAAAGGGCTCGCAACGCATTTCCTGGGGCCTGATTTTTCAGTCGTCTTCGATGCCGGCTAGGGCTATGTTTAGGGATGCTCGGAAACAGCGAACCCGGAGGGTCCAGTTGCATGTGGGGCTGCGTAAAGGCTCCCCTGGGGAGATCACTTGTACCCAAAGCCTTCCTTTGCGGGCACTTTTGGATGGTCCAAAGGGGCTTGCAACGCATTTCCTGGGGCCTGATTTTTCAGTCGTCTCCGATGACGGCTACGGCTACGTTTAGGTTTGCTCAGGAACAGCGAACCCGGAGGGTCCAGTTGCATGTGGGGCTGCGTAAAGGCTCCCCTGGGGAGTTCACTTCTACCCAAAGCCTTCCTTTGGTGACACTTTTGGATGGTCCAAAGGGGCTTGCAACGCGTTTTCTGGGGCCCGGGTTTTCAGTCTTCTCCCATGCCGGCTAGTGATATATTTAGGGTTGCTCGGAAAAATCGAACCCGGAGGGTCCAGTTGCATGTGGGGCTGCGTAAAGGCTCCCCTGGGGAGTTCACTTGTACCGAAAGCCTTCCTTTTGGGGCACTTTTGGATGGGCGAAAAGGGCTCGCAACGCATTTCCTGGGGCCTGGGTTTTCAGTCTTCTCCCATGCCAGCTAGTGATATATTTAGGTTTGCTCGGAAAAATCGAACCCGGAGGGTCCAGTTGCATGTGGGGCTGCGTAAAGGCTCCCCTGGGGAGTTCACTTCTACCCAAAGCCTTCCTTTGGGGGCACTTTTGGATGGACGAAAAGGGCTCGCAACTCATTTCCTGGGGTCTGATTTTTCAGTCGACTTTAATGCCGGCTAGGGCTATGTTTAGGGATGCTCGGAAACAGCGAACCCAAAGGGTCCAGTTGCATGTGGGGCTGTGTAAAGGCTCCCCTGGGAAGTTCACTTGTACCCAAAGCCTTCCTTTGTGGGCACTTTTGGATGGGCGAAAAGGGCTCGTAACGCATTTCCTGGGGCCTGATTTTTCAGTCGTCATCGATGCCGGCTAGGGCTATGTTTAGGGATGCTCGGAAACAGCGAACCCGGAGGGTCCAGTTGCATGTGGGGCTGCGTAAAGGCTCCCCTGGGGAGTTCACTTCTACCCAAAGCCTTCCTTTGGGGGCACTTTTGGATGGACGAAAAGGGCTCGCAACGCATTTCCTGGGGCCTGATTTTTCAGTCGTCTTCGATGCCGGCTAGGGCTATGTTTAGGGATGCTCGGAAACAGCGAACCCGGAGGGTCCAGTTGCATGTGGGGCTGCGTAAAGGCTCCCCTGGGGAGTTCACTTGTACCCAAAGCCTTCCTTTGGGGGCACTTTTGGATGGACGAAAAGGGCTCGCAACGCATTTCCTGGGGCCTGATTTTTCAGTCGTCTTCGATGCCGGCTAGGGCTATGTTTAGGGATGCTCGGAAACAGCGAACCCGGAGGGTCCAGTTGCATGTGGGGCTGTGTAAAGGCTCCCCTGGGGAGATCACTTGTACCCAAAGCCTTCCTTTGCGGGCACTTTTGGATGGTCCAAAGGGGCTTGCAACGCATTTCCTGGGGCCTGATTTTTCAGTCGTCTCCGATGACGGCTACGGCTACGTTTAGGTTTGCTCAGGAACAGCGAACCCGGAGGGTCCAGTTGCATGTGGGGCTGCGTAAAGGCTCCCCTGGGGAGTTCACTTGTACCCAAAGCCTTCCTTTGGTGACACTTTTGGATGGTCCAAAGGGGCTTGCAACGCGTTTTCTGGGGCCCGGGTTTTCAGTCTTCTCCCATGCCGGCTAGTGATATATTTAGGGTTGCTCGGAAAAATCGAACCCGGAGGGTCCAGTTGCATGTGGGGCTGCGTAAAGGCTCCCCTGGGGAGTTCACTTGTACCGAAAGCTTTCCTTTTGGGGCACTTTTGGATGGGCGAAAAGGGCTCGCAACACATTTCCTGGGGCCTGATTTTTCAGTCGTCATCGATGCCGGCTAGTGCTATGTTTAGGGATGCTCGGAAACAGCGAACCCGGAGGGTCCAGTTGCATGTGGGGCTGCGTAAAGGCTCCCCTGGGGAGTTCACTTCTACCCAAAGCCTTCCTTTTGGGGCACTTTTGGATGGACGAAAAGGGCTCGCAACGCATTTCCTGGGGCCTGATTTTTCAGTCGTCTTCGAAGCCGGGTAGGGCTATGTTTAGGTTTGCTCAGGAACAGTGAACCCGGAGGGTCCAGTTGCATGTGGGGCTGCGTAAAGGCTCCCCTGGGGAGTTCTCTTGTACCCAAAGCCTTCCTTTGGTGACACTTTTGGATGGTCCAAAGGGGCTTGCAACGCATTTTCTGGGGCTTGGGTTTTCAGTCTTCTCCCATGCCGGCTAGGGATATATTTAGGGTTGCTCGGAAAAATCGAACCTGAAGGGTCCAGTTGCATGTGGGGCTGCGTAAAGGCTCCCCTGGGGAGTTCACTTCTACCCAAAGCCTTCCTTTGCGGGCACTTTTGGATAGTCCAAAGGGGCTTGCAACGTATTTCCTGGGGCCTGATTTTTCAGTCGTCTTCGATGCCGGCTAGGGCTATGTTTAGGGATGCTCGGAAACAGCGAACCCGGAGGGTCCAGTTGCATGTGGGGCTGCGTAAAGGCTCCCCTGGGGAGTTCACTTGTACCCAAAGCCTTCCTTTGGGGGCACTTTTTGATGGACGAAAAGGGCTCGCAACGCATTTCCTGGGGCCTGATTTTTCAGTCGTCTTCGATGCCGGCTAGGGCTATGTTTAGGGATGCTCGGAAACAGCGAACCCGGAGGGTCCAGTTGCATGTGGGGCTGCGTAAAGGCTCCCCTGGGGAGTTCTCTTGTACCCAAAGCCTTCCTTTGGGGGCACTTTTGGATGGACGAAAAGGGCTCGCAACGCATTTCCTGGGGCCTGATTTTTCAGTCGTCTTCGATGCCGGCTAGGGCTATGTTTAGGGATGCTCGGAAACAGCGAACCCGGAGGGTCCAGTTGCATGTGGGGCTGTGTAAAGGCTCCCCTGGGGAGATCACTTGTACCCAAAGCCTTCCTTTGCGGGCACTTTTGGATGGTCCAAAGGGGCTTGCAACGCATTTCCTGGGGCCTGATTTTTCAGTCGTCTCCGATGACGGCTACGGCTACGTTTAGGTTTGCTCAGGAACAGCGAACCCTGAGGGTCAAGTTGCATGTGGGGCTGCGTAAAGGCTCCCCTGGGGAGTTCACTTGTACCCAAAGCCTTCCTTTGGTGACACTTTTGGATGGTCCAAAGGGGCTTGCAACGCGTTTTCTGGGGCCCGGGTTTTCAGTCTTCTCCCATGCCGGCTAGTGATATATTTAGGGTTGCTCGGAAAAATCGAACCCGGAGGGTCCAGTTGCATGTGGGGCTGCGTAAAGGCTCCCCTGGGGAGTTCACTTGTACCCAAAGCCTTCCTTTTGGGGCACTTTTGGATGGGCGAAAAGGGCTCGCAACGCATTTCCTGGGGCCTGATTTTTCAGTCGTCATCGATGCCGGCTAGTGCTATGTTTAGGGATGCTCGGAAACAGCGAACCCGGAGGGTCAAGTTGCATGTGGGGCTGCGTAAAGGCTTCCCTGGGGAGTTCACTTCTACCCAAAGCCTTCCTTTGGGGGCACTTTTGGACGGGCGAAAAGGGCTCGCAACGCATTTCCTGGGGCCTGATTTTTCAGTCGTCTTCGAAGCCGGGTAGGGCTATGTTTAGGTTTGCTCAGGAACAGTGAACCCGGAGGGTCCAGTTGCATGTGGGGCTGCGTAAAGGCTCCCCTGGGGAGTTCTCTTGTACCCAAAGCCTTCCTTTGGTGACACTTTTGGATGGTCCAAAGGGGCTTGCAACGCATTTTCTGGGGCTTGGGTTTTCAGTCTTCTCCCATGCCGGCTAGGGATATATTTAGGGTTGCTCGGAAAAATCGAACCCGGAGGGTCCAGTTGCATGTGGGGCTGCGTAAAGGCTCCCCTGGGGAGTTCACTTGTACCCAAAGCCTTCCTTTGCGGGCACTTTTGGATAGTCCAAAGGGGCTTGCAACGCATTTCCTGGGGCCTGATTTTTCAGTCGTCTCCGATGACGGCTAGGGCTTCGTTTAGGTTTGCTTATGAACAGCGAACCCGGAGGGTCCAGTTGCATGTGGGGCTGCGTAAAGGCTCCCCTGGGGAGTTCTCTTGTACCCAAAGCCTTCCTTTGGGGGCACTTTTGGATGGGCGAAAAGGGCTCGCAACGCATTTCCTGGGGCTTGATTTTTCAGTCGTCTTCGATGCCGGCTAGGGCTATGTTTAGGGATGCTCGGAAACAGCGAACCCGGAGGGTCCAGTTGCATGTGGGGCTGCGTAAAGGCTCCCCTGGGGAGTTCACTTGTACCCAAAGCCTTCCTTTGGGGGCACTTTTGGATGGACGAAAAGGGCTCGCAACGCATTTCCTGGGGCCTGATTTTTCAGTCGTCTTCGATGCCGGCTAGGGCTATGTTTAGGGATGCTCGGAAACAGCGAACCCGGAGGGTCCAGTTGCATGTGGGGCTGTGTAAAGGCTCCCCTGGGGAGATCACTTGTACCCAAAGCCTTCCTTTGCGGGCACTTTTGGATGGTCCAAAGGGGCTTGCAACGCATTTCCTGGGGCCTGATTTTTCAGTCGTCTCCGATGACGGCTACGGCTACGTTTAGGTTTGCTCAGGAACAGCGAACCCGGAGGGTCCAGTTGCATGTGGGGCTACGTAAAGGCTCCCCTGGGGAGTTCACTTGTACCCAAAGCCTTCCTTTGGTGACACTTTTGGATGGTCCAAAGGGGCTTGCAACGCGTTTTCTGGGGCCCGGGTTTTCAGTCTTCTCCCATGCCGGCTAGTGATATATTTAGGGTTGCTCGGAAAAATCGAACCCGGAGGGTCCAGTTGCATGTGGGGCTGCGTAAAGGCTCCCCTGGGGAGTTCACTTGTACCCAAAGCCTTCCTTTTGGGGCACTTTTGGATGGGCGAAAAGGGCTCGCAACGCATTTCCTGGGGCCCGGGTTTTCAGTCTTCTCCCATGCCAGCTAGTGATATATTTAGGTTTGCTCGGAAAAATCGAACCCTGAGGGTCCAGTTGCATGTGGGGCTGCGTAAAGGCTCCCCTGGGGAGTTCACTTCTACCCAAAGCCTTCCTTTGGGGGCACTTTTGGATGGACGAAAAGGGCTCGCAACGCATTTCCTGGGGTCTGATTTTTCAGTCGACTTTAATGCCGGCTAGGGCTATGTTTAGGGATGCTCGGAAACAGCGAACCCGGAGGGTCCAGTTGCATGTGGGGCTGTGTAAAGGCTCCCCTGGGAAGTTCACTTGTACCCAAAGCCTTCCTTTGTGGGCACTTTTGGATGGGCGAAAAGGGCTCGTAACGCATTTCCTGGGGCCTGATTTTTCAGTCGTCATCGATGCCGGCTAGGGCTATGTTTAGGGATGCTCGGAAACAGCGAACCCGGAGGGTCCAGTTGCATGTGGGGCTGCGTAAAGGCTCCCCTGGGGAGTTCACTTGTACCCAAAGCCTTCCTTTGCGGGCACTTTTGGATGGACGAAAAGGGCTCGCAACGCATTTCCTGGGGCCTGATTTTTCAGTCGTCTTCGATG